>NW_006399950.1:3140943-3153765 GCF_000299155.1 Elephantulus edwardii | reverse complement strand
GCATAGGGTTTTCAGAGGCCTGCTATTTCAGAAGTGGGTGGCCAGTCCTTCTTCCTAGTCTGTCTTAGTATCTGAAATATTATAAATGTCCAGCAAGTGATAGTTGTAAAAATTTATATTATCTATTGAACCAAGTCCAGAATCCTCTAGCTGCACTGCAGAGCTCTCGAAGCCCTCGTGCTAAGCAGCCTCTTTGCCTTCCAAGCGTTTTACTGTTGTTATTTTGAATTACCATTATTCCCGTCTTAAAGTAACCAATGAATGGCTCAGTCTAACCCTGGCAATGTCAAAGCCTGATCAGCCATCCTGGGCGAGTCATGCCTCCGTAAGACAGAGCAAGCCGGGCACCCCAATTTATCAGTGACCAGGGCTGGGGAGTCGTGTGCTGGTGGAGATACAAGGTTCATAGATTGGTCCCCAAGCCTGCAGTGCCAGGGTTGGCGCTGAGACCAGCACAGGCTGGGAACTGTGCCCTGGCACACAGAACCCTGCACGCTGCTCTGCGTCCAGTTTGTTAAGTCTGTCTTCTCAACTCAACTGTGACTTGAACACAGAAAAACTCTTGCACATCCTTTTTCAATGCCAGGGACAAAATTCCTTTTCCAAATAGCATTCCATGGTGACTTCAGTGCTGACTTTGGGTTCCTTTTGTTCTCTGCCACATCGAGCCTGGTCAAAGCTACTGGCCAGGGCCTGGTTTCTCCTTTAACTCTAGGAAGCTGGACATTTGGAAATGGAAATGAACAGACAAGTCGATGTCTGTAGCAGGTATGAACCCACTTCAGGTGATAGGAATCAATGTCACCTTCTGCTGGCCCGAATGTACCAGGCACTGCACTAGGCCTGGGCGCCCAGGATTAGAGTGTGAGTTCCTTCTGCAGGGTGGCCTGGAGGTTAGTGACTTGACAGCACTAAGTGGTAGCGCTGCTTCTGAGGGTGTGCACAGCCATCAGGTACCAGGAACAGCATCAGGTGAGGTTGGCAAGGCTTCCTAGAGAAGGGAAGATGTGAAGCCTTAGAGAACAAGGCAGCGTTTTCCAGAAGAAAAACAAGGAGTGGTGTTCCGGAGCGGCTTACGGGGCAATGATTACAGCAGCTAGAGTTCTAACCATGTGGCCTCCTCACTGTGTGACCATGAACACTCCACTCCACCTCTCCAAGCTGAGGCTTCTTCACGTAACAACCTCACTCTGTGAGTGTGAACACTCCACTCCACCTCTCCAAGCTGAAGCTTCTTCATGTAATAACCTCACTCTGTGAGTGTGAACACGCCACTCCACCCCTCCAAGCTGAAGCTTCCTCACGTAATAACTTCACTCTGTGAGTGTGAACACACCATGCTACCTCTCCAAGCTGAGGCTTCTTCACGTAACAACCTCACTCTGTGAGCGTGAACACTCCACTCCACCTCTCCAAGCTGAAGCTTCTTCATGTAACAACCTCACTCTGTGAGTGTGAACACTCCACTCCACCTCTCCAAGCTGAAGCTTCTTCATGTAACAACCTCACTCTGTGAGTGTGAACACGCCATGCTACCTCTCCAAGCTGAAGCTTCTTCATGTAATAACCTCACTCTGTGAGTGTGAACACACCATGCTACCTCTCCAAGCTGAGGCTTTCTCACGTAACAGCCTCACTCTGTGAGTGTGAACATGCCACTCCACCTCAAGGTGATGCTTCCTCATGTATAACCTCACTCTGTACACACCACTCCCCCTCTCCAAGCTGAGTCTTCCTCGTGTAATAAACAGGAACACCATCAACTGGGCTCCCTGCAATTTCTCTCTCCCCTTCCAGGCCCCCTTCTCCTTGACATTAAGCATGATCACATGGTTAATAACATATGAGTGAAAAATGACGTGTGTAGACGTGTTGGGGAGTTTGCACTAGATCCTCTGGTTCAGCCCCCTTTCCCCGTCACTCCCCTCAGAGGTTCACGTTGAAATGACAGCCTTATCCTCCCTGACTTGGGACCCTAAATCTCTCCTCACTCGTCTCCGCTCTCCCTGAAAGTTCATGTTGAAAGGGCAGCAACTGACCTGGGACCCTGACTTCGTCACTGCTTGTCCCCACCAGCATCTACCCCTGAAGATTCGTGTCAAAATGACAGTCTCGCCCCGCTGACCTGGGACGCCGAGTGGTGATAGTGAGCAGAGGTCCCGCCTTGCAAATGTGATCTGAACAAGAAGCATTTGGAGCGATTTGTGGTTGGGGTACAAAATACTCAATCCTGACTGCCAAGGGGTCCTGACAGTACAACGGTTAGGTACTCTGCTGCCGACCAGAAGGTCAGTGGTTCATAACCACCAGTGACTCTGAGGAAGCTAAGACCAAGCACTTTCTTCTCGCAAAGACACAGCTCCGGAAACCCTTGGGCAGTTCCCATCTGTCCCACAGGGCCACTACGAGCTGTAAATGACAGTGAACAACATTCTGACTGATGACTGTACTGACCTTCTCAGAATTATTATAAGGCTTAAATGAGAAAAAGCATAAAAAGTGCTCATCACAGTGCCAGACACGCTCGTGTAGAAATGGGGTCAATGCTGACGTATGGGGTGCTACAGACAGAGTGGAACACCCACCCCACGCCCCTCGTCTGTCCAAGGAGAAGCTTCTCTGTAGAAGCCAAACACCTTAACTTTCTGTGTGGAGCTCCTCGCGGACACCTGCCCCAGACTTGCCCTTAGTCACAGAGTGCTTAACCACTGCACCACCAGGGCACCTTCTGGCACCCAGGAATAGCAGTCAGTGGATATTTGTTAATTACAGTGGCCCAGGGAGCTCTGGTGGCATCGTGGTGAGGAAGTGTGCTGACAGCCCAAAGGCAGCCCACATGTGAGGAAATTCGTGAGGCTCATTCTCAACCTAGTACGTTGGGGAAAGAAGAAAAAAGAAGCATATTCTACAGCAGATGATTCTGGAGGGGTCAGAGGGCGCAGTATTTGGAAGCTAGTGGGAAGGTCAGTGCTTTGACGTGCCAGGCCGCCTCCTTGGAGAGTCGTTGTTGGGTACCTTCGAGTCGGAACTGAACCACCGTGACCCTCCAGGGAATGTCAGAGGCAATAAACTGCACAGGAGGAGACCGCCCATTTCTCCTGCAGAACAGCTGGTGGATTTGAACTGTGCAACTTTGGGTTGGCAATGCACTAAGCCATCAGTGTTCTCTCTTAGGAACCCGGTGGGCAGTTTAATCATTCTCCAGGGTCACTGTGAGTCGGGATTGACTTGCCAGCTGTATGTTTGGGTTTGGGTTTGTATTTTCATGTTCCTCCCACACTAGCAGCATTGAAATGCTGGCCGTGAAACAGGCGTTGTTCTGACAGCTTTACACATTGTCCATTTGTCCTCCTCAGTATTGGGAGTGAAAGAGTCAGATGCCACCCCAAAACTGCAGCACCAGAAGGTGGCAGGGCCAGGACTGAACCCATGCAGTCTGGCCCCTGTCCAGGCCCAGGGCTTACACAGATAATACAAACAACAGAACGAGCTTGAGAACCTTCCAGGCCTATCTTGGAAGGGAAAACAGAAGTCAAGGGGAAAACATGTTGCTCTGAAGAAGCCCTGGGGTCAAAGTATCCATTATCCCAGGAGAACAGCAAAATGCTTTCAGGTTTCACCTGCTCAAGTTGGCCACGGTGAGCAGAAAACCCTTGTGAACACATAATTTCTCATCAATGATGTACCAGCACATTCAGATTGTTATCCAGACATTTAAAAACAAGCCAGCACCCTGGTCTGAGGCCAAGCACACGCAGGAGCGACAGCTGCTGCCCACAGAAGACACGGGGCCTTGATCTCAAAGGCTGCACGCGGCCGAGAACTCCTCAGGCACGCTGGGGAGGTAGGGTCACAGAGGCCTCTCCCAAGGACCACTCCTGAGTCTACGTGGCTTTGGTCCATGGACCTGCTCCTCATGAAATACCCTCCTGTGGCAGGTAATAAAAGCATAAAGCTTTTTCTTGAGCCAAGTTTATTTGCAGAAATTACCCCAGGATCGTGGAGTGAGAAGGCCAGATGTGTATTTGATGTGTAGTAGCTTCCGAGAGAGAAGAAATTCAGAATGACTCATCCAACATACACTCTCAAACTTGGGGGAGGAGGAGAACTCCACAGCCTCTTAGGTAAGGACCGGGACACTTAACATTCTGCATGGGAGACTTCTTGGAATTGAGGATAATTTTTAAACATTAGCTCTACTCTCCCATCTGTTGGGGACTCTGGTAGCCTAGTGGGTAAGGACTTGTGCTGCAAACCAAAGGCAGGTGTTCGAATCCATAGCAGCCCCAAGAAAGAAAAAGTCTCCTCCCTGCAATTTACAGCCTCTGAAGACCTGACAGAGGGTTAGCTATGAGGCAGTTATTTGGGTTTTCCCCTTCCATTCACTCTAAGAAAAAGGAAAGGTAGTGAAAGAGTAATGAACTTCAAGATACCATCTTCATGGTCACGGTCAAAGGGGTGTGGCCATGACTCACCATCCTGAGCACTGGTCATCTCATATTTCTTCATCACTTTGCAGTTTCTAATCATCTTCACATCAGTTACCTCGCTCTGTCTTCAGAGTGTAGCCTTTGAGGGACAGCAATGACTAAGCCTGGCCCCAGGACAGAACACGTAACCACCTACATCCACGCAGAGGTACTCTGAAAGGAAGACCTGGCAACAGCTTCCAAGACAGCAGCCCTTGAAACCTTGCGGGTCCCGGTCCTCTTCTGACACCCAGGGCATCACCACTAGTCTCAGTGGACTCTGCACCCAGATCTGGAAAGAATTCAAGGACTCGTGTTCTCAGGGGCTGAAAAGGAATCTGGACTCAGAAAAAGTGACCAGCCATCAGTCCCCTGCCTAACAAAGGGTCAGAGAGTGGAATCTGTCCCTCCTGCTGGCTGGTTCAAAAGTCCTCCTCCCCCGTCCACAGGACTGCACTTGTCAGCGGATGCTTGCAGCATTTCCAAGCTTCACTCCAGCAGGCATCCCAAATATCCAGTGTGCCTGGATGACCAGCAGCACAGATACCACTCGGAAAAGAACCTCGTCCAGACGCAGAGTCTCCATCTGCACTTCGACAGGACTGCCGGCTGTTTCCTGTGCACACTGGATCTTGAGATGCAAGCACTACCGTTTTCACGGCATTTGTGCTGCAGACTAAGACGTGACAGCCCCAGCATGGTCACGCCACACAGCCATGAGGAACCAGGAGCCAGGACGTCAGCCCTGGACCTCAGGAGGACTCGATCAGCACTGACAACTCTGTTGTGGAAACTGGTTTTCAACATAGGAAATAGTTCTGTTTTCTACCAGACAATGCAGATAGGCCTTTGCAGTGTCACTTCCACGTACGCCTTTATTCTGGAGGAAACACTTTGTCATTCTAGACCAGGGCTTCTCAGCCTTGCCGCTTCGTCCTGGACCAGATACGTCTTCACTGTGGCGCTGGATCACGCACTGTAGATGCTGAACAGCCCCCTGGTCTCCAGTTACCTGGTGATAGCACCCCTCACCCCAATGAGACAACAAGAATGTCACCACTCAAGGCCAGACAACCCCTGGAGTGCAATTCAGCCTGGTGCAAACCATGGTTCTAGAACAAACGAGGCATCCTCCGGCCCTACAAATCTTTAATACACATTTGTGATCAGTGAGTGTGTTCACAAGCCATCCTAACCTTGGCATTAGGCCTCTTCCATCCATCTCCTCTCCCCAGTGACCACTGATTGGAGTGAATGAGTTCCAGTCACGTCTTGGAACAATGTGAAAAATAGTTTTGAAAGATCTGCCTTCGTGAGACTCTCCAATGTGGAATATTTTGGCTCAGTTGCACAGCATTCTTTGAATTATTAATTGAAAATGTTTAACTATGTGATTTATCCCAAAGTTAACAACAACGGAGATTTTCACCACTGGGTCAATTAGCAGCCCCATGACAGGCAGAGATTGAGACTGTTGATCGGCTCAGCTTGCTTGGTTCCACAATCAAAATCTTGGTGCCAACTGTCAGGAAATCGAAAGACAAATTGTATTGGGAAAGTCTGCTCTCAGGGATCTCTCTAGAGTACTAAAGAGCAACAATGTCAGTCTGGAGACTAAGGTGTGCCTGATCCAGTCTTTGCCATTACTTGCTATGCCTCCAAGAGCTGGACAATAACGAAGGATGATAGAAGAAGGATCAATGTTTTTGCGCTGTGGTGCTGGAGGAGAGTGTTGAACAGACGGTGAACTGCCAGAAGAACAAACAGGTCTGTCCTAGAGAGGGTGAAACCAGGCTGCTCTCTGGAGGCAAAGACTTTTAGGCTCTGCCACATGCTTGGGGCACATGGCCAGGAGGGAGCAGTCCTTGGAAAGGGATATCATGCTTGGAAGGGTAGACGGATGGTGCAGGAAAGGAAGACCCAGGATGATATGGATTGACTCAGTGATTGGAGAAATAGGATTAGCTCTGTTGAAGATAATGAGATTGGCTCAGGATAGGGCAATTTCAGAGCTAATGTACATAGGGTTACTATGAATCACAGCCATCTGGATGGCACATAGCAACATGTGCCTTATAACATACCAACAAATCACAGATATACATGGATATTTCAAAGCATGTCCTTAACTACTTAATCTAAAGTTTCAGCAGTTTTATTATCTCAGGAAATAGGATCTGCTGTGTACAGCGTGCTACACAGTGAATCAGGAAGAATAAGGTGTAATCGCAAAGAGAAAAGGAAGACAATTTGCCCTTGTAAGAAAGACCCTAAAACATGATGGAGGTAAATGGAATAAATGTACAGCAGCCATACCATTGACAACAGCTCCTGCTGTCAAAGTGGAACCAACTCATAGCTGACCCTCCAGTGGTTTGTTGTTGCTGTTTTTAGGTGCCATCCAGTCACATATAACTCATGACCACCCTATGAGCAACAGCTCCGGACTCTGCCTTATTCTGTGCTGTCCTCATAGTCTGACACACCTGAATCCACTGCCACAGTCACTGTGTCAATCCATTTTGTTGAGGGTCTTTCTCTCTTTTGAAGTCCCTCCACCTTTCCAAGTATGATGTTCCTCTCCAAGGAATAGCCTCTCCTAGCAGCATGTCCAAAATACGTGAGATGGAGTCTCTCCGTCTTTGCCTTCAAGGAGGACTTTGGCAGCAGGACTTTAGGAGGCTGTAACCCAGATGGGAGGAGACTGCCAATCTTCCTCCCATAGAGCTGCTGGGGGATTCGAACCACCAGATAAGCATCATTCTTGGTCGCATACAAGTCCCTAGGATGCTGCCAGAACTCCCCAGTGAAAATTAGAGTCACCACTAAATACAGGAACCTGTTATTAAGAGAAATCCAAAATAAGGCACAAATACACTACTTGTAATTCTCAGTTAGTATGACTTACGCAGAAATTTTAGACATTATAACACCAAAGAAAGGCAATCAAAGAAATGGAAACTCTCATATGTTAGTGCAGGAAGCAGGAGAAGACTTCAGAAGAGCTCGCAGCAAAACTGGCTGCTTTGGGGCCTGGGGTCCGTGAGTGAGGCTCTTTGAGCCATCTGAGGTACGTGATAGACTATTTTAACTCCAATGTGGGATAACAAAAGCACAAAATAATGGCCTTTCTGTAAACTGCGGTGCACACAGAGGATAAGCAGATATGGTCCCAGTTCTGGAATCATGGATCATCACGGTAAATCCCGTCATTGGCGCTGGACCATTTCCCTAAATCGTACCGACGAGTTTACTTTGCAATCAAATACTTTCTGAGTTTAAGTAAATAATACTTTCAACTAAAGAAAAATATAATATTAAAATAACAAAGATCCTCTATCTTTTAGGATGTAATTACAAAACACGTTCTCTGTAGGTTAGCTTGAGAATAGAAATCGTGATAAAGAATATTATCAACAACTATATCTCCCACAGAGAACCATTATTAAAGGAGCGGTGTCCTTTTCAAACTACTGATTTAGTGAGATGCATGGTTTTGGATCTTGTTTGGGTTTTGCCCAATACATGTTTTGAGCACCTCCTTGTTTCAATATACATTCTTTGAAATGTTTTGATTTGATGGTAATAAAGCAGCCCATGATTTGTTATAGCCTAAGTTACTCATTCATCATAAAATACTAGAAAGTATTCAAGTTTTATTTTTAAAATAATGTAGTAAATATTCCTATATATTATTTTTGCGTATGGTTTTGATTATTCCTTGCAATTCTGAGAGGTAATTTATTCAAAGGCTATAAATATTGTGAAGAATTTCTAGTGATACTGTCAAACTACCTTCTAGAAAGATCAGACCTGTTTTTACTCTCACAACAAAGAGTAATATTTTACTTTCTTTTTCTAATCACACTTCCTGTGGCCATTTGATTATATCTTGACTGTTCCAATACTAAATTATTCCATTTAAATTTTCACCTTGACAGATAAAAATAATATATCTAGTTGTATGAAATGGAGTTTTAAATATATGATTACTTATCCTCCAAAAGATCATGTCAAGATCTTTTGACAATGACCATCAAGATCTTTCCTGATACACAAAGCCGTAAGTTAATGATTCAAATGGGAGTTCTGGCAGCTTAGTGGCAAGGAGTTGTGCTGCCAGCCCAAAGGTATGCAGTTTGAATTCACCAGCTGCTCCATGAGAGAAAGACGGGCAATCTCCCCAATATCATTTACTGCCCTGAAAACCCTCTGGACGTCCGCTGGTAGCTGGCGCTGCCTTGAGGACACACGACGACAGCACTATTATCTGAGTATACCAGCAACCACTGAAACCAATGATGAAGACATTCTACTCCACCAACGTCTTCAGTCTGAAATTGATCAATTAAGTCATAAATATGCATTAATAATAGCTGGTTATGAAAATGCAAAAAGAAGGAATAAAGTCTGATAATTGAAAAACATTACCTTGGTGATAAGAATGAGGCTAAAGATTATATGATAGAATTTTGTTTCTGGGGCTTCGTCTGACATACTTTGGACATGTTGTAAGGAGAGACAGGTCTTTAGAGAGGGACATCATGCTGGGTAGAGGAGAGGGACAGCGCAGGAGGGGAAGACCCTCTATGAGGTGGACTGATTCAGTGACTGGGGTAATCGGGATGGGTGTGTCAGAGGCAATGCTACTGGCACAGGACAGAGCAGGGTTTAGGGCTGTTGTTCATGGGGTCGCTATGAGTCGCAAATGACTCAACGGCACATAACAACAACAACAACAATAGTCATACAAAATAAAGTGAGAGAAAAATAACTAAATCAGAAAGCTGGAAAAAAATGTGAGAGGGCATCTCAAGAAGACAAAACAAAGTGTTATAATATGTGAAGACCTGGAGTTACAAAAGCAAAAGGGAAGAACACACTCAACATTTCTTAAGAAGAACGAACCAGGGGAAAGATGTAAACATACAGACTGAACAGGAATAGAGAAAGAATCCAACTCTGATGCCCTCCCTTCTTCATCTTAAGCGTTGTAGTGTTCTTTGTTCACATAACAGCCTCTTTCTTCTTCAGAAAATTTATATGGTATCAGGATCAGAGGGCGACTCATCAATAAGCTGAGTTATACAAGTGATACCACCTTGTTTGCCAAAAGTGAGGAGGACTTGACGCAAAGAAAAAAGCCTTCAATATGGAATGCATCACAGTGTCAAGAAAACAAAGATTCTTACCACTGGCTTGATAGGCAACATAATGAGAGATGGAGAAAATATTATAACTTCATCTTACTTGGATCCACAATTAATACCCTTGGCACTAGCAGTCAGGAAATAAAAAGATATATTGCACTAGGAGAGTCTGCTGTCAGGGACCTCTCCAAATAATTAAGGAGTAATGATATCAATTTGAGGACTAAGATGTGTCTGATTCAGGCCATGGTTTTTCTGATCACTTGCTATGCATCTGAGAGCTGGACAATGAATAAGGATGGCAGAAGAATTGATGCCTTTGAGCTGTGATGTTGGAGAAGAGCACTGAACATCCCGTGGATGGCCAAGAGAATGAACAAATATGTCTCGGAGATGGTGCAGCCAGAGTGCTCTTTGGAGGCAAAACTGATGAGGCTTCACCTCACATACTTTGGGCATGTTGCTAAAAAGGGCTATTCCATGGAGAGGAGTATGTTCCGAAAGACAGAGGGTCAGCAGAGGAGAAGACGACCCTTGATCAGGTGAATTGACATGGTGACTGCTACAATGGGCTCTAGAGTGTCAGGAAGTATGAGGATGGCACAGGACAGGACAAGGTTCCTATCTATTGTTCATAGGGTCACTATGGGTCATACTTGAATTGATAGCAACTAAACAACAGCCTCCTGGTCTAGGTCTAGGTTTCACCTGAGCATAAGAAAGTCCTCTGGGATTCCCATTCTTCTCAACGTCAGCCATAACTTGTCATTGCCTACACAGTCAAAGGCCAGTGCACAGTCAATAAAGAACAAATAGACATTCTTCTGATATTCTTTGCTTTCAGCCAGGACTCATCTGACATCAGCAATGAAATCCCTTGCGTAGTCGCCTCTTCTAAATTGATGTCTTCACAATTAGACCAATATAGAACATCATATTTGGAGAAAAGTGTGAAATTGTCAAGAAGAGGTGGCTTTAGCATTGCCTGGTGTGCCGTGCACAGCTCCATGCTGGCCCTTCTTCTCCGTGTCCCATTTTTGTCTAAGTTTCTTTCTTCTCAAAGACACTGCGCATACAGGATTACCCTGTTCCTTTATGACTTCATGTTAACTCAACTGAAATCCTCTTCAAAGATTCCATTTCCACCAAGTGCACACTCTCGGGGATCAATATACCAGTGGATCTTTTTTTTAAGTATATAATTCAATCCAGTGTGTGTGTGCGCGCGTGCACGTGTGTACGTGTGTGTGTGTGTAGTATATAACTCAATCTATAATGTGTGTGATGTATAATTTTTCAATATGCCCACAATATGTCCAGGCAGTATAGTTGCTAGTTTAGAAAAATAATTGGTCTGTGAAATTTATGTCAGTGATTAACTCATCAATTCAGATGGTTCTTGTTTATATTCTCTGTATTCCTGAGAATCAGTATTTCTGGGTTTGTTTGCTTGCTTTGTCATCTTAAATTATGGGTTCTCGTGTGTGTGTGTGTGTCTAGGTATTTTGGGTTTTGTGGATTTGGGGTATTTTTTCTGTTCTGGATCCAATCCATCCCTCATTTCTGACACAAATCTAGTCGTTGATTGGTTAATGGATGGTAGTTAGATATTCAATAAATAATTGGTTATTCTTTTAGCCTTTGAGCTAAACCAGAAGGGGGAAACAGAACTGGTAAGTGGAAGAACTTGAACTAAGAGTCAAGTTAGAATGGTGGATGAAAGGCTCGACTAAAGCTGAAGTGGGAAAAAATGCCCAGGTCTGGAAAGTTCACCTACTGCTTCCTGTGTGGCTGACCTCAGTCCCATCACTTACTGTCTCTGTTTTCAGGGTTAGAAAATGGAACTACAGGACAAATAAGTAAAAACAACGTCAGTGTTGAAGTTGTCCTCCGGCTCGTACCGCCCCACCCACAGAGGGGCGCTCGAGGAGCCTGGTGCACCATCACTCTCACCTGTGAGCGGCTGCATTTGCATCTCGCTCAGTGCCATCAGGTCAGAGCTGGCTCGTTGCTGACCCTCCAGCGGCTTTTCAGAGGCTGTGAACTGCACAGGAGGAGACTGCTCATCTTTGTCCAGCAGAGCAGCTGGTGGATTCGAATCCCCTGCCTTTGGGTTGACCGCGCGGCTCCTGACCACCAGGCGCCCAGGACTCCCAAACAAGCATCTCTGTCGTGCCCGTCAGTGGAGGGCACAACACCTCCTCCAGATGCCTCCAGCAGCACACAGGTACCAGGCCTTATGGCCCCGGAGGAGCTGATGGCTTCGCCCGTCTGAGATATAAAATTCCACAGTACTGCCTAGCTCCCCGTCTGCAACAATACAGCGACAGCAGCAGCAATTTCAGTGCTGGGTTATGAGATGGGGTGAGGAAATAGTCGCGCCTGAGAACACAAAGTGGTGAAGGCTGGGAGCAACTTCCTGACTCAGCAAAGAGGAGTTTGAACAACAACAAGACCAAGCTGTTGAGAGCCCTCCAGGAGCCCTGCAGGCGAGGTGAGACTCCCTCCACCCTGGTGCCTGAGAAAGGCAGTGTCAGGGAGGCACCAGGAGCCAGATGGCAGGACAACAGCCTCTGACAGTGAAGTGCTGTTTTATAATAACACATAAAAGTAACAGCTACACTAGTTAAAACGGGATTACTTTTAAACATATGCATGCATATATATATATACATACATACATACACATATGCATGCACAGACATGCATTGAAATCTGGTGGAAAAGCTGTGTGAAGAGCAGGTCAGGGCAGCCGGAGGCATCAGGAGTTTGAATCCCTGGCTGCCATGTTGATTTGAAACACATTGGCATTATATATGATATGATATGAGATTGATATGATATGATATAACATGATATAACATATTAATATATTGGAGTCTCTCTGGAGACTAAGGTGCGTCTGATACAGGCCATGGTCTTTGCCATCACTTGTTATGCATCAGAGAGTTGGACAGTGACTAAGGAGAATAGAAGGAGAATTGATGCCTTTGAGCCGTGGTGCTGGAGAAGAGTATTGAGGGTACCATGGACGGCTAGGAAAACAAACAGATTCATCCCGGAAAGGGTCAAACCGGGCGGCTTCTTGGAGGCAAGGATTCTGGGGCTTCGTCTGACATACTTTTGACATGTTGCCAGGAGGGACGGGTCCTTGGAGAGGGACATCATGCTTGGGAGGGTGGAGGGACAGCGCAGGAGGGGAA
>NW_006399950.1:3090426-3139855 GCF_000299155.1 Elephantulus edwardii | reverse complement strand
CCCAGCGTCCTACCCATCCAGAGCAAATACAAAGAAGTGGTGTGTGCATGGCTAAACTACACCTGGTGGCCCTTAAGAGTGGCTGGTTGCTAGGACTTGGAGGAAATGACCATTTCTTCTGTCCTCCATAAACTCGGGCTTGGGATCCAGCTGTCTGAATGTATCTGAGTCTGCAGATGAAGTCCATCCTTCAGCCAGCCAGCTCAACGGCAGACAGGTGGTAAGCAGGGTGCACAACACACAGACAACAACAGGAGCTGCCTTGATAGCTGGCAGCATCCTGTCTCTGGGGCCCAGAGGATCCCCAGCTGTGACTGGGTGTTTCCTCCCCCTGCCCTCACTCCCCCCGTCACAGCAGGTGGCTCCAGCAGGTTTTCAGAGGCTATAAAGTGCACAGAAGATTGGTCATCTTTCTCTCAGGTAGCCACTTGAGAATTTGAAAGTTTAGAAGTGTGCGGTTTGAGGCCACCAGCTGTTCCACGGGAGAAGGATGGGCAATCCCCTCCCACGCAATTAACTGCCTCTGAAAACCCTCTGGAGGGTCAGCTGTGGGTCGGTTCCGACTCGATGGTACACAACAATAACAATGATATACTTAAAGAGCCCCGTGTACAGAACACACAGTGTCCAGGCACAAGCAATGTCTCCGTAGTGTGTGCCACATTTTGGTGAAATCACACAAGCTGTTGGCTAGTGCCTAAATGTTGTTGCAGCAATAAATAATTATCAATAATTAGGCCACAAACTAACATACAGGCTCATGGGCCACAGAATACATATGGCACAAGAAAGCAGATTACAGAGACCTTGTTAGTAGAGTGTCAGTATCTCCAGGCTCAGATATGACAAGATTATCCTACTTTAGACAACACCAATGCATACTTATTACAGTTCTAACTGAATTAGTATTGAGTTTTCCAAGCCATCAGGTAATGCTTGCAAAAGGTGCTTCTCAGCATTTACAAGATTCAAGTAGTAAACTGATCATTGTAAAGTATTTTACAGCAGTTCTCTGAGGGAAATGCGTAGCAATAAATATGTATATTCAAAGAGGAGATAGCACTCAAGTAAGTAGTCTGACCCTACAATTTGAGGAACCAGAAATAGAAGAACAAAGTCAACTTAAAGCTGCTAGAGAAAAGAAATAAAGATCAGAGAGGGAAATATGAAATAGAGACAACAAAAGAATGAATACAACCACAAACTAATTCTGTGTAACAATCATAAAAGTACCTTTTAGGCAAAGAGAAGCACTGAATTTCATTAAACATGGAGCTGAGAGCTTCAGGCACCTGTCACTTCTTAATGAGATCATCCCATTTTAGGGATGAGAATACTGAGGCCCTGGGAAGTAGGATGAATCCCTAACACTACAGGAGGCAAACTGGGACCAGATCTGCTAGTCCTAACAGAGAGTGTTTCCTTTAAGATAAAGACACTTCTCTCTTGGTTAGTGACGTACGTCAAATATCAAGTAGATTCTTAGACTTGTAGTCGGCCACATCCTACTGTCTCACACTAAGCTGCAGACTTTGTTGTAAAACTACATTCTTATTAACATCGTTAAATTCAGAATTTCGGTAATACAGGTCACACTTCCCTTTAGTATATCTACAAATTTGTTGTTAGTATTGCTTTGCTGTGTTATAATGTGTTATGATTTTTTTTTGGATTTTGTTTTCTGAACTCAGATTTTAAAGATATTACGTCTCATTTCTAATCAACCAACCAGTTGCCTTTGAGTGAATTCTGAGTCATGTGCACTGAGTAGAACTTCACACCCCAGGGTTTTCAAAGCAGTGACCTCTCGGAAGTACTGTCTCCTGAGGAGTATGTGGCTGGGTTCCACCCTCAGCTCGGGGACTGTGCATTCCGACAGTGGTGCCATCCAAGGACTCCTGATGGTATTGATATTTCTCAAAGACTACATAGCACGAGAGAAAAATTTCATTATTTGTTTAGATTCCTCTCTGGAAACCTCTGAAGAAACATGGTGGAGTTCTCTGTGATCAGTATGACCAATAATCCCCACCCCACATAGAATAAAGAGAGATAATTAAAGGCAAACCAGGTAGTGTTTCTCTGCTCTGTCCTGAGGAGTGATTCCTGGTCCAAGTATAGGTTTCACATGAGCACAATCAAATCAATTGTTCTGGGATCCCCATTTTCCTCAATGTTAGCCACAATTTGTTGTGATCCGCAGTCAAATGTGTTTGCATAGTCAATGAAACACAGACATTCCTCTGGTTCGCTCTGCTTTCTGCCAAAATCCATCTGACATTGGCAATGATGTCTTCAGTGACATGACCTCTTCTAAACCCAGCTTATTTCTGGGTATCTCTGGTAGTTCTCCGTCAATGCACTGTTCCAGTCATTTCTGGATAAGTTTCAGCAGGATTTTGCTAGCATGTGATAACAGTGTTATCGTTTGATAATTCTGCGCTATATCGAGTTGTCTTTTTTTAGAATGGGAATAAATAAATATGGATCTCTTCCAGTCAGTTATCCTCTAGATTTCTTAGCACAACCTGGTGAACATGTCTGTTTATTGAAATACGACAATTGGTCTTTCATCAATTCCTAGGACTTTATTTCCTGCCAAGTCCTGGAGAGTAGCCCAAACTTCCTCCTTCATCACCATTGCCTCTTGATCTTATGTTGTTTCTTTAAATTCTTCTGTGTTAGCCAATTCTTTTCTGGCTAACTATTATACCTTGCTCAGTTCCACATCAACACTCTTGGCACCAGCAGTCAGGAAACCAAAAGATGAATTGCATTGGGAAAAACTGCTGCCAGGGACCTCTCCAGAGTGCTGAAGAGCAACGATGTCAGTCAAGAGATTAAGGTGCGCCTAACCCAGGCCATGGTCTTTGCAATTACTTGCTATGCATCCGAGAACTCGACAATGACGAAGGATGACAGAAGAAGAATCAATGCCTTCAAATTGTAGTGCTGGAGAAGAGTCTTGAACGTACAATGGAGCACCAAGAAAACAATTAGGTCTGTCTTGGAAAGGGTGAAACCAAGTTTCTCCTTGGAGGCTAGGATTTTGAAGCTCCATCTCACATACTTTGGGCATGTGGCCGGTGGGGGGGGGGAGGGGGGACACTTGTCCATGGAAAAGGATATCATGCTTGGAAGGATAGAGGGACAGCGCACGAGAGGAAGACCCCGGATAAGATGGATTGACACAGTAACTAGGGCAATGGGGATAAGTGTGTCGGAGTCAGTGAGACTGACTCAAGCCAGGCCAGGCTTCAGAGCTGTTGTAAATAAGGTCGCTATGGGTTACAGGCGACACGATGACATAAAACAAGGAGAAGAAAAAAGCAGGACAAAGATGCAGAGCTTCACTTTAGGCTTTGGAAAAAAGTACGTTTAGGCCAAGGCACACTACCTGGTTATTTACTTCTCTCTTCTTGGAAAAGGGAAATCCTAAATGTGAGGGGAAGGGTGGCCGTAAGTGGAACAAGCGCTTGGCAGAGTGCCTGCTCCAGGACTGTTACGAGAGGTCTCTCATTCTCCGCACACACTCTCTACTGTCTTTTCTGCGAGCCTGGAATTCCTGCAGTGGGAATAATTGTGTTTACCCTGACAGCTCAGCAGTGCTTCCTTCCTACTTCCCTTCACTCCAGTCATGCTTGCCTCTCCCACCCACTGCTAGGAAACCTCAGTCTGCATCAGGCCCACGACTTGGTAGGACTGTGACCCAAGGCCAATCAGGTGGGACATTTACCTCCTGTGACCTTCAGTCTGTGAGCAGTGACACAAGACGACAACAGCCCTTGCTTTCTAGGTGATGACTGAGTACGTGGATCACAGAGACCCACAACAGCGTCAGCTGGGCGCTGGCAAGCAATGGTCTACAATAGCATTACGCTCTTATTATTTCCACTAGACACACTTCACTAACGCTGCAGGGTGCTTAACCTTGTGAAGAAACCAGGGTGTTAACTAGTCCTGTAATTTCTAAATCATTCAGTAATCAGTAAGGAACACCCACGAATTAGTGTCTACAAAAGCCACCCTGTTGCACTGCCCTTTAGCTCGCTGAAAGCAGGGTCTTACACCTGGTTAGGTGACCATTAAAATGAGCTGCTATTTTACTACATACTGTCAGCATTCTTTAAGGTCACAGTTCATCTTCTTTATTCCATATATGTTGATGTTTTCTCCTCAACTGGGTGTAAATTCACTGACAGCAAAAGCATAGTTTGATGTATTTAATTAGATACAGTAATCTTCTCTAAGCAGAGCTTTGACCACGTGGTGTTAGCTAATGAGTACGCTCCGTTTAATAAGACGCTCAGCTCGTCAGGAGTTCTTGGAGGTACACATGCTCTCGGTGTCTGACCAACAGATGAGGCACCAGTCTGTTCCGAGGTTTCTTAGCAGTCCTGGCAGTCCACTTCTGAAAAAAACAAACAAACCAGCAACCACAAACCACGCCACTGAGGACCTTAAGGGTCAAAGTTCTACTCGGCACACAGGATATTGTATGGACTGCAGCCAAGGTGAGGCTGTGAGCTAGGAGGCCAGTCACAGAAAAACAGAATTTCTCAATGTTCAGGTGTGAGGGAATGGGCACCCCTCATTTTACTGCATTTGTCTGTATTGAACTCTTGATAGTGGCAACTTTGCATATTGAGGGCCAGTCGGTGGCAGCTGTCAGTGGAGCAAGGTGATTGGCACCACTTTCCCAGCCTCTTGTCCTCATTTTGTGTCTGTGTCACATTTCAACATCTTCAAAACTATGTATCCGACTTTTGTAAATAAACTAATAGAAAATTTTTTTTAAAAAATTTTCAAACATTCAGCGTTGACTCAACAGTTTTGGTGGGGTTCTCCCCATTTTTTATTGAAGATTTAATAGACTACAAAATAGTGTAAATATAAAAGACAAATGATCAGGGCAACAAGAAAATTGTGTGGCTCAGTTTATTGTGAGATTTACTCTATTATGATAAAGGGGCAGAACTCACAGCTTCTCAGGGGGCGTGCCTGTAGCTGGCTAGTTCTTAGTCCTGATACATTCACTACTTTGAAGGACAAATATGGTATGAATTTCTAGATAACTCTATAAAGTGATCCTAATCTTCATTTCAGACCAAGAAGTCAGTTAATTCCAGAGGAGGATTCTAGGGGAAAAAATTCTCTTCTTGCCCCCACAAGTCCCTACTTTGTCAACAGTGACAGTCAAGGGGTTGAGAGCAGACCTGAGGCAGCGCAGGACTGCAGATGGAACTGCCTCCACTCGAGTCACGCCGGGACAAGCTCGGCTGAGAAAGTCCTGTCACGGCACAGCACGAAGACTGGCCTCCGAGATCGTGTGCCTCCATGCAAGGACTAAGCACTGGCCACAAACCAAGCCAAACCAAGACAAAGAGACGCATAGTATCCACACACACGATATCCGTTCACTTGGGATTCCATAAGGCTGCATGGTCCTTTCCTGTCAGCTCTCATATAGGACAGGCCATCTGAGCATCTGGCAAATTCCTCAAGCAAATTGCTCTCACCTATAAATGACCAGAAACTCTCTCAGCTACCAGAATTGTTTATGGAAGTTTTTCTGTCCAAATGTTGCGTGAGTGGGCCTGGGCAGGTAATTCCCTCCAATCTTCGTCTTACTATGTCCTATGCTGGAAGGCTAGTGGAACGGAGAACACAGCAGCCTTCCATAAGCTTACACCTTCCTGCAAAACCCCTGCTCGGACCACACCTGTTCTCGGCCCAGCTGCTTGGAGCTCTGACAGGTTCAAACAGTCTACACTAATGTTTTCTTCATGGCCCATAATCAACACACTCAGAGTTCTTTTATTCAGGCATTCATCTTCCTTCTAGAAAATGACTTTGTATAAAAGTTAACCACTGTCTATCAAAGAGAAGATGCCCCTCTGTGAGCTGCTTGATGCAGTGACGGCACCAGTGCATGTGGGCACCGTGGGGATGGTGTGGACGGCACAGATCAGGCAGATCTGACCTGTAGCTCTCAGCCCTTAGCAGTCACAGTGGCCACAACAACTCCTAGCAACAACTGCGGAGAGCACGGAGCTCTGGGGCCCTGTTCTGCAGGCTGTGTGGCCCTCTGGGGGTTCGAATCTGCCAATGGCACTGAGGGGGAAAGCAGGCCTCCCAGCCATCTGACTCACAGCCCTGGGAACCCAGTGGAGGGTCAGCCCTGAATCTGTTCTCACTCAGTGATAAGGGAGTGAGACCAGGAGCTAACTGGATACCAAGTAGTGAGGCTTGAACACTTGTCTTCAGATAGCCTGGCTCCAGCTGGGAGGAGCTGCATTTGTCCCCTGTGGCGATGGCAGTGGGCGGGGTTTCCCTCTCACCTCAGCAGGTGCTCCATTTAACTTGCAGGTCACAAACCAGATCCACGAGCTGGCGTTGGTGCCTGGGAGCTCCTGATTTACCGGTCCATCTGGTCACCCTCTCAACCGTCCCAGTGCCTGCTATCACAGGGCACACACTGCTTCCCTTTGAGTCTTGCCCTGTGCTTCTGAGAGCACACCACATTCTCCTTATGCCCTTAGCTTGCATCTCCCCCCCATACCTCAACCAGCTGGTCCAAGTAGAAAGGGAAATGGGGAGAAGTCAGTGGAGGCCCCCATCCTCATCCAAACAAGCTACCCGGAAAACTGCCTGGAATGTTCCTCTGAGTGAAATGCAAAGTAGAACCATCCCCAATCACATTAACCACTGTCAGGAATGAGCTGGTTAGTTACAATGCATGATAATGCAGAGAATATTCTAATTAAGAGAAAAGAGAATCTAACACATATCATTAGTCATTACGCTGTCATCCTGACCAATATAACAAGAAGTGGTTTGTGCCAAGAGTCTGGCTACCGCGTTTAAAAGAGAACTATTTATAATTAGAGTTCTGTTGAATATTTAAAAGTTGTGAAATTACCATGTCTCCAGGGGATATGTTTGTGGATCCATGCGACAGCAAATCCAGAAAGATTTCTGATGCATTTAAGAGCTTCCAACTTCTTATTAAACAAGGAAAATGGGCCATAGCAATTCAAAGCAACGCACATTTCATAAAGCCACCCCTCTAATTAATTGTCATCCCACAAATGCCGCTAAGCCTATGGAGTGATGATCAATGTCAACGTCACAGTCAGTGATTACTCCAGAAATGGAGGGGAATGGAAATTGAAGGGCTTATTTCATTTTTGCTGAGCTTATAGGGTGTGGCGATGAATCGTCTCCTCTGTTAAGGGGCCACGTATTTAGCAAGTCCAGATTCACCCCACGGAAACACGCACGGAAGCCACACTGCTGAGGAGTCAGAGGGGAGGATTCAAGGTGTCAGAGGCTGCCCACTTTGGATTATTATCAGTGCTATTCCCTCTGGCCCACACCACCAGAGCTCCCTTCTAAAGACAGGGACTTTATCAAAATACGCCCTTCTAAATCAAAACCACAAGGAGATACCATCTCACTCCAGCAGCAGTAGCAAAGTTCAGCAGGGCAGCAAGCAATAAATGTTGGCGAAGGTGTGGCAAGATAGGAGCTCTTGTGCACTGTTGGTGGGATTGTAAAATGGTACCACTACTCTGGTATTTCCAAATAGAAACTCTGTATGACCCAGCTGTTCCACTACTAAGAATACCAAGGACATTAAAACTGAGACAGATGAGATATAAATGGAGACTTGTACACCAATGTTCATAGTAGTGTTACTCACCATCACAAGAACATGGAAACAGCCCAAATGTCCAACCACAACTGAATGGATTGAGAAATTGTGGTACATTCACACAATTAAATCCAAGGCAGCACGCAGGAGCAACACTTTAGAAAAATGATCCATAACTTGGGAGAGACTTGACAGCGTTATGCTGAGTGAACTAACTCAGTCTCACAAGGACAAATACTGCATAAGACTATTATTGTAAAAATAGAAGGATAACTAGTAAAACATGTATGGGATCTCAAAGAGGGAAGGGGTAGGCGCAGAGGGGTGAGGATGGGTAGGGGGAAAACCACAGGGTTGCATAATTTGGGAGGGATGGGTAGAGGAAATGGGAAGGATCTGGCGAGGACCTGAAAAGACATAATGGGCAATGATGGGCATTAGACAATGATGATTCATTTTATAAAACATAATGCATGGGAATGCTTGTATGAAACATAATATGAGTGTAAAACACAATGCATATACATTTTGTAAGAAAATCATTACGTATTTTTTTTAAAAAGACTTGCAGAAAAGGAAGAGAAATGTTTCAGCACATGAGATAAGTTGAGCATATGGAGCTTAATGAGTGTACTCAAAGTTTTCAGATTCCTACAAAGGGAAGGGGGCAAATCATCACACTAACAGATCATGTACCAATGACTGGTAACAGAACAGGGTCATAAACTAGGTTCAGACCAAGTGTGTGAGTCTAGGGGGGTGAGAGAGAGAGAGAAGACTGGGAATTAAGGTAATTTGTAGTGTTGAGGTTTTGCATTTGGGCAAAGACCTGAATGCAATGATGGTATCCTAATCTTTCCCCTTGTCAGGTTTGCCAAGTTTAATGGTGTCAAGTTCATTTTCAAAACCTCAGTCTAACTCTAAAGACCAAAGACATTAAGTAAACAGGTCTGTTTTAATGAAGAAGTAGAACAATTCCTTAAGGAGTTTAGCTGATTAACTTGAGTATAACACACAAGACATTTTTGCAATCTTGACTTTCTCCTTCACAATGCTATTTTGGGGGTACAAAATCAGCATGTGTAAGGTTAGACTTCCAGAATGAGTTGAGATACAGAAAAATTAGACTGAGCTCCTAAGCATGGATTTTCCAGTTGTCTTTCTGCTCAGGTGTGTATTAGTGCTAGCATTGCAATTATGCCTGTGTGATCTAGTCATGGACACGTGCAGATTAGATTATGCAGAAGAAAGCTTCTGCAGTTCCAAGAAGCTTGTTAGGATCTGAAATTGTCTTTCATTTTGAATAAGCTCTCATTTGAGGTATATTGTTTTTCCTGTTAATTTTGTACTTTTAAAGGACCATTGATATATCTTAAAATGACTTTGTATGCTCTAGTTGTCTGGATGCTTGTCAGAGACTGAATTATATCCCACAAAAATGTGTGTTACCTTGAGCAGGTTTTGATCACCAATATTACACGGCTTGCCCGCTGTCTTTGATCCTTCTCTGTTTTGTGCCTTGCTGTAAATCCCAAATTCCACATGCTAACGAGGCATTCTTATGAAAGGGAGTGCCTCACTGAAGTTCCCTCCTTGCTGTAGTGACTCTCTTTATCTTATAAGAGATAAAAAGAAGGAGAAGCAAACAGAGAAGTGAGGGAGTTCTCATACCTGCCAAGGAGGAGGAGCTGGGAGCAGAGGGTGTGATTTAGACTCTGCACTGAAATCCAGGGTAGAACTGATGACAGAGAGTCCATGACTGCTGTTAAAGGACACTGGACCCACAGATGCTAGGAGGAGACAGAACCTTTTCTTTGAGCCAGTACTGGATATGAAAAGGTGAATTTCTGTTTGTTAAAGGCATCTCCTGGTGGTTTCTCTGTTACAGCCATACTAGAGCACTATGAAAATGCTCATTAGAAAACCAGGTGCTTTTTGCCTGGATCAGAATCTCTTTCATAGGAAATGAATATAATTGATAATTTCTTGCATCCTTAACTTCCACACACTCAATGGAAAACCCATGCATCTTGCATTGATTTTTCTCCATCCCACATCCCTCTGTTCTTTGCATCTAATGGTTAGTCAATAATTCTTGGTGGAAATAAATGCATCTTCTAAATCTTTCAAAGTCACTCTCTCAGCCCTTTGTCCTTTTAAAAAATCTCTGCAATATTTCCAAACAGACTGTTTTGTTCACCAGCCCTTCCAGTTTCAATGTCCCAGGAGTCCCACCCAAGCTCAGCTTGTCCAGGACTTGACTCAGCACTTGCTGTAACACGCAGTGTGATGGTAGGTCAAGCCAGTGAGGTGGGCTTGAAGATATGTGCTTTGAATTTGGATTCTGTTTTATATAAGGTGCATGCAGAGGCAATAGCATGGGAGTGCAGAGGCTACAGACTTTACTGGTGACAGTACTGGAGGGAATGACACCAACGGACTCTCAAAAAAATGTGCAGTCTATCAGCCTACATTGAGAGTGTGTGTGTGTGTGTGTGTGTGTGTGTGTTCAAGTCAGATCCAACTGGCACAGGAGGAAATCACCCCTCCTTCAGTGGAGCATCTGGTGGATTCGAACCACGTGCCTTCAGGATTGCAGCACAACTTCTTGCCGCTAGGCCACCAGAGCTCCGCTAAATTGATTATGTTTAATAAAACTGCCCCTTTAATTATCTATAACAAAAAAATTTTTACAAGTCCAACTTAAATGTGTGGACTTACATACATACACCTCTGGCACACACCCTTACTGATTTTAAACCATGACATGTCCCCTGGCTGTTTGGATAACAGTTTCTTGATCTAGGTACAAGTTTCACATGAGCACAATTAAGTGTTTGGGAATCCTATTTTACTCAATGTTAGCCATAGTGTGTTGTGATCTACATAGTCAAATGCCTCTAGATAATCAATAAAACACAGATAGATATTCTTCTGATATTCTCTGCTTTTAGCCAGGATAAATCTGACATCAGCAATGATATCCCTTTTCTAAACCCTGCTTTAATTTCTGGCAGTTCCTAGCTAATATACTCCTCTCCTTGTTTTTGGATAGTCGTCAGCAATATTTTGCTTGCATATGATATTAATGATATTGTTTCTATCATTTCCACATTCTGTTGAGTCACCTCTCCTGGGAACTGGAACAAATACAGATCTCTTCCAATTAGTTAGCCACAACACAGCTATCTTCCAAATTTCTGGGCAAATTTAAAAATGTTTTTTAGGTTTAGTTACAAAGTTCATATACATTGTGTTTTACACTCATATTATGTTTCATACAAGCATTCCCATGCATTATGTTTTATAAGATGAATTAGCATTGTCCAACGCCCATAACTACCCTGTCTTTTCAGGTCCCCGCCAGATCCTTCCCATTTCCTTCACCCCCTTCCTCCCAAATTATGCAACTCTGTGGTTTTCCCCCTACCCATCCTCACCCCTCTACTCCCATCCCTTCCCTCCTTGGATCCCCATACATGTTTTACTAGTTATCCTATTTTTACAATACTGGTCTTATGCAGTATTTGTCCTTATGAGATTTAGTTCATTCAGTATAATGCTGTCCAGTCTCTCTCAAGTTGTGAAGTATTTTTCAAAATTGTTGCTTCTGAGTGTTGCATTGTATTCCATTGTGTGAATGTACCACAATTTCTCAGTCCATTCAATTGTGGTTGGACATTTGGGCTGTTTCCACATTCTTGTGATGATGAATAACGCTACTATAAACACTGGTGTTCAAGTCTCCATTTGTATGTCATCTATTTGTCTTATTTCTAAGAGTTTTTATGTTCAACTTTTTTAGGAAAACACCAAACTGCCTTCTAGAGTTGTTGGACCATTTTACAATCTCACCCACAGTGTATGAGCATTCCCACCTCTCCACATCTCCAACATTTATTGATTACTTTTTGCCCACTAAACTTTGCCACTGCTACTCCTGCCAAGCTTTTCTGAACTGTTATCACTCAACTCAAGTTTCTCTAGCCAATAATATTTATTGCAAGTCTAAAATGGCTATCAAGAGACAAAAAGCACTAACAGGAGTATGTTTCTATTCAAGGCCTCACCAGCCTCCAAGTACTAAGGGAGTGGGCAGGAGATCTGCCCTCTGAAGGGACAGCATCAGGTGCTGGAACTCAGTCCACATCCCTTGCCTTTACCACTTTAGTAGCTGAGGGCTTGACTTTGCAGGAGCCGCCAGGAATAGGTATAGTTTTAATTTCTTGACAAGCCTTGCAAGTTGCCCTAGTTCAGCAATAGCCAGACGAGCGCTATAGGCATGAGAGCAGATGACAAACAAGCACACACATGTGCATTTAAGCTAGAAAGAGTGGCAACATGCAAATTACTCCCCCAATACAAGAAAGTGACAAATGCTCAAGACAAGCAAACGTACAGACATCACGGCAACAGCAGTGGCCAGCTCCCTACACGCCATTGAAGCACTCTCAAGGTCCATGGTGTGAGGGTATAGACAAATGGAAGATGTGACCCAGATCCTAACTAACCCAGAAGAACAGATGGTGAAGTTTGATCTCCATACTTCGGACCTGTTGTAGGAGGGGCCTGTCCTTAGAGAAAGACATCATACTTGGGAAAGTGAAGGGTCATTGTAAGATAAAGACCCTCAGTGACTCCGATTGACAAGACGGCTGTCACAGTTGGCTCACGTCCATTAGACAAAGTAAGAATGGCACAGGACAGGGCAAGGTCAGATCTGCCGTTCATAGAGTTGCTATGAGTCGCAGTCTTGATGGCATTTAACAATAAGAACAACACTATGTACTCTCCAAACCCTTGAACACTATTTCCCATCCATGGCTGACCAAAAGTATCAAGGATATTTCTTCTATGAGAAAAAGATAAAAAAGCCTTCTTCTGTAAAGATGACAAATCCTTGAGTCAGTTCTCCTCCGTCCTATGGGGCTCAGAGAAGTTGAATTTGATTTTATGGATACTGGATTGATACTAATTGACTTTCTGGATACACATATTTTGTTCTGAGACCTTGATTAAAATACTCAGTGTCTAATCAGCCATTCATTCCATATTGTCTCTCTTTTCATTCATCCTAAGAAGTGATTATTCATTGTCTTCTCTGCCCAGCAAGTAGTATGATCCTGTCTGAGCACCTTTAACTTTTCCTGCTGTATTGATTTCACTAGTGTCCTCCTCTGTCAATGATTCACAACAGTCATATGCAAATATCTCAACTCCTTTGCCCTTTGGACCATATATGTCTGAGGAAGGCATCCTTCAGTGACTCCCAAGGTTTTCCCAGGAGGATCAACTCTCAGAAGCCCATAGTAGGTCTTCCTCCAGAACACTTTCTGGTACTTCTTTCCCCTCCCAAATCATCTACTTTTACCAAAGCCTTGCAGCAGGGTTTGCTTCTAGACAAACCCACACTAAGGCGGTGGGTCTCATCAACGGTGATGGCAGCATGGAACAATTTGACCCTTTCAAAGCTGTTCTAGCAAAGCAGCCTGTAGAAGACTCACTGTAGAGTGCTGAGTCATAACGACACTCAGAGATCCGAGAGAGAATGCCCGTGGGGAGCAAGCTCCACCAGAGAAAATTAAAGACTGAAATAAAGAATGGCAAGGGCAATTCACTGGGCTGCTCAGAGCGAGAAACGCTCAGTGGAAAGCCTGTAAAATACCATAAAATTAAATGATCCACTCCTCAGAGCGCTCAAAAGGCAAAGTTTTTAGAAAGAACATACCTGGAGTTCAAGGTTAGAAAGAACAGGAAGGGCTAAAGAGCAGTTCTAATTAGCATTTCTCCTAGGAAGGCCTTATCAAGGAAGAATGAAGGTGTGAATTTGGCTGAAATATAAGCCAGTGTTGATTAACCCCCATGTACCTTAGCTCACCTCTAATACGACGACCATCTTATTAAATGGGCCACCACTATTCTGTGGCTGGTAATTAGGTTCAGAGTCTGTGTCACAATTGTAATAGGTTATTGATTGCTTCTTAAAGAACTTCCTAGCTCCTCAGGCTGGGAATCCATTAATGAATGCTGAAGCTGATAAATTTGTGTTTAATTACACGCTGGCTGTCTTGTTAGACATTAAACTTGCATTTGTTTTTTCTAACTTTTTTATCTTCTTTCCTTTTCTTTTTTTTTTTTTGGTTAGGAGTAATTTTATTTTAAGCTTTCACAAAATACCTGTCTGTCTTAACTGTGCTTTATTTTTCAGAAGATATAGATATCAATGAAAATTTGGAAAAAAATTGACATGTTATTCTTTACGATCTGTGATATTATCCAGAAGTAAAGCTGTCTTTGTGTCCAGTGGGGCATTTTGGAAGTGGTCTGTAATCGCATCAGAGCTCTCCGTCTTGGCCAGGCGTCTCTGTCCTCCTCATACTCTGCACCTACACAGCGTTGCCTAAGATGACTTCATATACCAGACTCTTACCAGAGACTGTCCTGGGAAAGGCACAGTGTCCAGCCCATCACAGATGTGGACTCAGACTATGGCAGATGTGGCAAAGAAAAGCCTGTTGGAAGGACATTCTGGAAGCCTTTTAAAGAGTGAGCTTAATGTGTGGTCCCAAGTCATTGACGAAACATACCGGAAAAAGAAAGGAACATCACATCCTTGTCATCACTCAAGGAAAAGAAAAGTTCCAACCAAGAAATATATACAAGAAGGGGCGACCCTCCAGGAGGTGGGTTGACACCGTGACTGTGTGACGGGCTCAAGCATGACAGAGATCGTGGGGATGACTCCGAACAGGGCACGGTGCAGAGCTGTTGGTCATGGTGTCGCTAGGAGCTGCAGTCAATTTGATGGCACCTACAACAGCAACAACCACACCATTTGCCATGCAGTCAGCTCCTCGTGACCCCACTCAGGTCAAGAGTAGAACTGAGGTGCGTGGACATTTCCGTGACTGATTCTTCAGAAGGAGATGTCTGGGTCTGTCTTTGGAGGTGGCTCTGTGGGGGCTCCATCGGTTAGCAACCCAGAGGGTGAATGGATTGCACTGTTCTGATACATCCCACAGCTAAACATGATAGCGCACATGAGGAAAATGGCACTTTGTACTGTGAGCCTCGCTCTCTCTAGTTTCCAAAGCCTAGATGCTTCCTGTCTGGTGCAGCTTTGGGTGATAAAAAGGCTGCTTCTTTCCCAAGGATGAAGTACTCTTACTTTCTCCCTTGTCTAGTTTAGATCTGGAAATGAACCATGGATTATTACAGCCCTGAAGGTCTCCTATCAGGCCTACAATTTTCATGTCATGGTTGTTAGTATCTCCCCTAGTAAAGGGCTAGTTGCTTAGAGGTAAGAGCATTCATCCACGCCCAAGCTTCCCACTGATGAAGCTTTGGGTCCCTGTTCTCTGGGTGGCCTGCATCCTCCTAAAGGATTTGCGCTCTATCTTGAAGGACTAGGTAGGTTCTGACCATGTAAAATCCTTTTAATGTCCTTATCCTTTTGGAACAAAGCAGAGAGGATGTGGGACTCAAATATCAAAAGAGATCTATGCTTAAAACACATGGAAGCTCACAATGACTGGAAACCTTGCCAATCAAATTCTTACAACGAGCTTTAAATTCTTCCAAAAGTCAACACTCACTGTAGAACATTTTCCTGACCAAAAGCCAAATGTAAAGGACAAGGAAAATATAATCAAAGATCAGCTGCAAAAGAAAGCCCGAGTTAATCAATGGTATTAGCATATCTGAAGAGCAAGCGAGTCAATAAAAATGGGGACTGGTTCTCCTGAAATAGAAAAGAGAGAAGCCGGAGGAGACAGGTCTGTGCAGTGTTCAGGTGGGGCAGGGACATGCACAGCCTCTCCGCACTCTCTTTAAACAATGTCAGTTAGGATCAGAAGAGGCATCATGTCCCTCTCTTCCTTAAATAAGGTAATAGAAGAGGAAGCTAGGGATCATGTGTGGCCAATTTCTCTGAAAGAAAGCTGTAGAAGTGTCAGGAAGATGTGAAAGAGGCCAAAAGGTATGAAATCAGTGATATAAATCATGACCTACACAGCAAGGGTTTGTTTGAAGTTCAGAAAAAAGTAAAATTCCTAATTATAAACCAAGTTTATTACCACAGTAGATATTCATAGTTATGTAACTCCAGAAAAGCGTCGTGTCTACATATTGTGAGCAATTTCATGTTCTAGATCCACATTGGAATACAATGTTGTTGTGAGTGACAGGATAATACCCATGTACAAACAAGGAAGACCTGTTAATACCACTATCTTTCAAATATATTCACCAATAAACAGGGCCAAAGAGGAGGAAATAGATGACTTCTACCACATTTTGCAGTTGGAAATTGATCAAATATGCAATCAAAATACTTTAATAATAATGGGAAACTGGCATGCAAAAGTAGAAACGGGGAAGAAGGATCAATAGTCGGAAAGCATGGACTTGGTAACAGAAATGGGCTGGAGATAGAATGATAGAATCTGTACAATCAATGACCTGTTCATTGCAAATATCTTTTATAAGAAACATAAACAGTGACTATACACATGGACTTCACCTGAAAGTCTACAGAGGAATCAGAATAATTACATCTAAGGGGGGAAATCACTGGAGAAGCTCAATATCAGCATGAAAACTAGGTCAGGTGCTAATTGTGGAAGAGACCATCAACTACATTTATAAGTTCAAAGTGGAGTTAAAGAAAATCAAATCCAATATACAAGAACCAAAGTTTGACTTCATGTCTATCCCATGAGAATGTAAAGACCATTTCAGGAATAGGTTTGAGGCCTTGAACACTAATAAAGACCAGATGAGCTGTAGAAGGATATAAAAAATATCATCCATGAAGAATGCAAAAATTAATTAAAAAGACAGAGGGGAATTAAAGACTAAGATGATGTCAGAAGAGATTGAATATTGCACTAGAGTGCAGAGAATCCACAGCAATGAGTGGGTGGGGTATTCAAGAAATTGAGGAGCTGAACAGATTTTAAAGGGCAGTGGGAGAAGACAAAGCAAAGCATTATAATGACGTGGCAAAGAGCTGGAGGTGGAACATCAAAATAGATGAACTCTCTCGGCATTTCTTAAGCTGAAGGAACTGAAGAACATGTTTCAGTCTAGAGCTGCAATACTTAAGGATGCTGAGGGAAGAATGCTGAATGACCCAGGAAGCATCAAGAAGGAGTACACAGAGCCACTATTCCAAGAATTTAACGAAACAACATATTATTAAGAGCCTGTGGTGACAAAGGAGGAAGTTCAAGCGGCTCTGAAGAAATTGGCAAAAAGCAGGACCCCAGAAATTTATGGAATACCAATTGACATATATCCGCAAACAGATGCTGCCCTGGATGCCTCATCAGTTTATACCAAGATATCTGGAGGACAACTACCTGGCCAACTGACTGGAAGAGATCGATATTTATTCTCATTCCAAAAAATTGGTGACCATCAAAGTGTGGAAGTTATCAAACAATATCACTAATATCACACACAAGGAAGATTCTACTGAAGATTATTAAAAAATGACTGGAACGGTACTTCAGCAGAGAACTGCCGGATGTGTGAGCTGGGTTTAGAAGCAGCTGTGACACTAGGGACATCACAGTCAACATTAAATGGATTTTGGCTGAAAGCAGAGAGTATCGAAGGAATGTCTATTTGTGTTTCATTGGCTACACAAAGGCATTTGGAGGTGTGGATCACAACAAATTGTGGCTAACCTTGAGAAGAATGGGAATCCTAGAACACCTAATTGTACTCACGTAAAACCTATACTTGACCAGGAAGCAGGAGTCATAACAGGGCAGCAAAACATTCTATGGTTCAGGATCAGAAAAGGTGTATGCTGGGATGCAGTCTATCTCCATACCTCTTCAGTTTATATGCAGAACAGATCATTCAGGAGGCTGGACTTTATGAAGATTAGGATTGAAGGAAGACTCATCAACAACCTGCATTATGCAGATGACACAACCTTGCTTGCTAAAATGGAGAAGGACATGAGGTATATGCTGCTGAAGGTCAAAGACTATAGTCTTCAATATGGATTGAAGCTCAACATCAAGAAAACAAAGATTCTTACCACTGCACCAACTGACAGCTTCAAGTTAGAGAAGAGACTAAGATTGTTAACAACTTCAGCTTGCTTGGCTCCACAATCAACACTCTTGACACTAGCAGTCAGGAAATCAAAAGACAAATTGCACTGGGAAAGTCTGCTTCCAGGGCTCTCTCTAGAGTCCCAAAAAGTAATGATGCCAGTCTGCAGACTAAGGTGTGCCTGATACAGGCTATGGCCTTCACGATTACTTGTTACTATAATTTGGGTACATGGCCAAGAGAGACCCGTCCTTGGAGGAGGACATCATGCTTGGAAGGGTCGAAGGATAGCACAGGAAAAGAAGACCCAAGATGAGATGGATTGACTCAGTGACTAGAGGAATGAGATTAGTTCTGTTGTAGACAATGAGATTAGCACAGGATAGGGCAGGGTTCTCAGCTAATGTACACATGGTCATTATAGACGCAGGTGACTAAATGGCACCTAACAACAGGGTCAAAAGCGGCTTGAAGAGTCTAATTTGCCTGTCTATCATTCACAGCAGCAGGTGGGAAGGGTGAAGGACCAGGTGGTGTGGGTTCTGGTTCACACAGCATCAGTGAGCTGGAGCTCCTTACACTGTGTCTTCTTGAAGATGGAACATGTTTTTGGTGCCTCTCCTAGCTCTTCAGACTTTCTTGAGGATATCTTCCCCTGGCTTGTCACTATCATCGACTCTGCTTGCCCTTCACAATGAGTCAGAGTTGACTTAAAGGTCTTTGTTTTTAATCACTTGCTGTGCATCTGAGAGCTGGAGAATGAATAAGGATGACAGAAGAAGAACTGATGCCTTTGAGCTGCGGTGTTGGAGAAGATTATTGAGTGTCCCACGGACAGCCAAAAGAACAAACCAATACATTTTGCAAAAAGTACAGCCAAAGTGCTCCTTGGAGGAGGAAGTGATAAAGCTGTGTCTCACATACTTTAGATGAGTTGCTAAGAGATTCTATTCCATGGAGCAGGACATCATGATTGGAAAGGTGAAGGGTAAGTGAAAGAGCAGAAGACCTTCAATGAGATGGACTAACTCAATGACTGCTATAATGGGCTCTAGTATGTCAGGAGGTGTGAGGATGGCACAGGATAGGACCAGGTTCAGATCTATTGTTCATAGGGTCGGTAGGAGTTGTACTTGACTTGATGATACCTAACAACAACAACTATGTATATGTATTCTATTCTTTGCTTGATCAGATTTTAATATCTATGATATTAGGTTTTTATATAGCCATCAAGCACCCACCCTGGTTTGATGGGACTAAGAGTTGTAGGACATAGGATTTCCCATAGTAAATCCAGGAAACTTCAGAAAAACAAAGCCAAGATGCCCACTTTATTGAGTACTGGTTCTTTCAAGAAACCTACTAGTTGCTGGAGAGTATATTCAAGGATCAATTTGTTCAAGGAATAAATGGACAAATGTGAAAAGGTTCAATATGTTACTGCTTTTAAATGATGTTATAAATAAGATATATAACCCAGAATTAAACAGGAATATAATAGAATTAAAGTAGTTCATTGGGTTTTGTTGTTTCAAGCAAGAGTCATGGTTTTGTTTCATTGGACAAACTGGAACTTACTTGTCGAATCTGTCCCTATGCACAGTGGCACTCTGATGCGTTTCAGAGGCTGCGGATCTTAAAGGTGGCAGGACTTACTGCTGTCCAGTCTGTCCCTGTGCACAGTGGCCCTCTGTTGCGTTTCGGAGGCTGTTTCTTAAAGGTAGCAGGAGATGCCCACCTTTCTGCTGAAGGCCTGCAGGTGGCCCCAATTTCTGAGGAAGTGCAGTCCTTTTGTTACCTGGGCAACGCTGAACAGAATGGGCCACCAGAGCGCCTTCACTGGTAGGGGAAGCATTTAAAAGTCTTTCTGCAATTTTTTTTCCACATAAATCTTTCTTTTAATAAATAATGAATATTCATGGTTTAGACTTTTAAATCACAATTTACAGATGAGGAAACCTGCTAGGCCCACTAGAGAACAGTAAAGCTACTACAGCTGCAAGGAAGGCATGCCCTACATGCGTTTTAGACCTAAAGTGCAGAGAGCTGACAGCAAGACCACCACAGATGTCATCCTCCAGGTAAGTGGCAAAAGAGGAGAGCCCAGTCATGTTCACGCACCACCGTTTGAGCCCGTCATCTGCATGCTGCAGAGCCAACGGAAAGCTGCACTGCTTTTAGATGAACTAGCGGTTTCGTCCTGATCATTTTAAGTGAAACGTGCTGCTACTTGTAGTAGTTAGGCCAAGGGCATTAGCTACAGAAGGGTATTCCGCTGATGGATACAGACACTATTAGAACAGCAAAGAGGAGGTTACATAGGTAATCTTGTTTCTTTAAATATCAGAAACTTCCGTATTGTGGAAAGGGAAGATTGGAAGGAACTCCACCTCCAAGATGCTTAGTCCAAAAACTTCCTGTTGGCATTAGCACCAAACAAAGCTCCCCGTACTTCTGGCATCGTCTGCTGGGCTATGAGATCCAGCCGACTTTCAAGGGTGTTGGAAACCTTTATTTTACGATCTCCATTATAGATCTCAACACCACCAGCTATGTCCTCAGACAAGTAGGTCTCCTGATCAATTTGGACATCAACACCTTTTTTGGTGGCAATTTTGTACATAGGGATCGCTTTTTGCACAGCAGCCTTTACTAGAGGGAAATCCTGTTTCCTGCAACGAACAATCATTCGGGGCTCCAGCAACTGGTACAAACCCTGGAGGACCAGTCCATCCAGGAGCACTTGGTATCTGGTTGTATCTTTTACCACCTTGCTGAGTCTCTGTTTTGCTTCATTTAGTAGGTCTGTGATAAGGTCATCTCTTGCTCTGCGGACTTTCAGTCTTGCTTAATTCATCAAATTAGACATTTGAATTTTCTTCTGCTGCTCAATCTGCTTTTCTTTCTTCTCATAATATTCCATAACCTTCAGTCTTTGGGTTTGCACAAGACGGCCTTTCTCAATGTTGAATTCTTCCTCTGCCTTTGCATCTATTTCTTCTGCCTTCTCATTGGCTTCTTGTTCAATGAAAGCCATCATGTGCTTAATCTGTTTTTGTACGTCTGCATCGCTGAGGGCCATAGTGAAAGTGTTGCTAGGCCGGCAGGAAATAAATTCAAGTTTAGGCTTAAATGGAGTGGTAGGTGGAAACCGAGAGGAAAACCCACAGTAGGTTTCCTCTTTCTGCAATTTTTAAGTTGACTTAACCTGTTTTGTTTAGAGTCCTGTTGCTAACTAAAGGTTAGCAGTTACAATAAATGAGCTGCTCAGAGGGAGAAAGATGGACAGCCTTTTACTCTCAAGATTTACAGCTTCACAAACATCATGAAGAGTTTACAGGCTTCAGAACTGACACAGCATCTGTGGTTTTGGGTAATGCATATTCCACTTTCTTTCTGAAACCTTTTCAAAGCTTTCAAGAAAGAAATCTTCTTCCCTCTCAGAATTCTTCTGAAATCATTGCTCCCAGTAGCTGTCCCATCCCTTGGTGGGACTTTCAGTTTCTCCTCCCTCTGCTGTGCCCTGTTTTCTACAGAAGATTCACTCGACACTTCTGGATGACAGACACTGGGCTTCCTGCACTTGATCTCTTCAGCTGCCACCCCTGCCCACCTCCCCAACCCTGCCTGGGGAATGCTGAGACCTGTCACCCCTGACTCTGTCCCTGTCACCCTGTGAAGCTCACACTATCTCTCGAGCAAAGGCAAATGCTCGTGGAAAAGCCAGGCAATTTCTTCTCCATAATCCTCTCCTTTATAAGTCTTTATTGGCCCCAAGGCAGCCATTTCGAGCAGAATCTGTAAATCAGACAGGAGAGAGGGCCGAAGCAAAGTTTGAAGCCCAACCACTGGAGCTCCCTTCAGCTTCCTGGCACCATGAAGCCGCTCTGGGTGTTCTCACGCAGGGAGGGAGGGAAGAGGGCAGCTGAGGAATGGCAGCAGGCATGTTCAGAGGCAAGGTGGAACCTGGCTGGGGAACGAGGCTGTCATGTCTCATCGGTGATACTCCCACGAACAGACAAGCAAGGTCTGGAATTCAATCCACATTCAAACACGGCTTCAAAGGAAGGACCTGGAGAAGTTTCAGAAAGCTTTGAAAATGTCTCATTTTCATGTCGGTATGTAAAATTCATAGCGAGGAGATCTTGGCCCTGAAGAGGTGCCCTTTCAGCCTGGCAGCCTGTGAAGCCAGCGAGTGTCTTCCTGAAGGCAGCTTCTGGCCTCTGAGGCAGGCGGACAGATCGCATGCCAAGCAAGACAGCCTTCCCTGGAAAGGGCTCCTACTTCAAAGCTCAGGGAGTCAGTGATGTCATGGGGACACAGGGATGCTAAGCACACTGGTGATGGCCGGAGGGGCGATGCCAAAACGACTCAAGATTGTTGTGGAGTTTTCATGCAGGAATTAAAGTTTCACAAGACTATTTTTGTAGAGGGTTAGAACAAAACATTTCTCACATATCAATAAACTTACAAGGCTAACCTGCACTGCTAATTCACTTTATGTATCTAGTTTGCTCTGGGGAGCTCTGGTGACGTAGAATAAGTTCTGCTGCCTCTTCAAAGTCAAAGTCACCAAATGCTTCAAAGGAGAAAGATGGGGACTCTCCTCTTGTGATCCAGCCTCTGAAAGCTCGCTGCAGGGTCAACTACGAGTTGGTTCCAATTCAATGGCACCCAACAACAGCGACATGGTAGAGGAAACTCTGACGGCGTAGCACAGAAGACGACTCAACGGAGGCATGTTTCCAGTGCTTTGAACCCATCAGCCTCTCTGTGAAGAAGATGGTAATCTCCTCCCACGCGATTGAGAGCTAGCAAACTTGGGAGTGTGGGGGTGTGGGTGGCATCAGTTACGAGTCAATTCCAGCCCAACAGCAGTGCATTTCTGAATTCATTTCTTGTTAGAGCTGCTTTCTTATTCGGGTACAGGAAGCTTTGGTTCTCATGGTTTTGCAGGCAATCACTACAAATGGGGGGGGGGTTATATTTTTAGTATTTTGGAAGCAGGAGTGGCATCCACTTCCTAAATAACACGCCTCCGGAAACTCTATGAACTTTGATAAATGTCGATAGTTGTAGAGGGGCTTCAGGCCTTTTGTTCATAGGGTCGCTAAGAGTCATGTTCAATATCAGCAACAACAGCTTTTTATAGCTATTGATGTTGTCAAGTGTTCTTACAGTTTAACTACATTATTGTGATAATTAGTATTTGTGAGCCTATATCAAATCATTTTTTAGAATAAATTAGTAATTAAAGGAAAAGGAAAAATAATTTTACGACGGCTTCTACTTAGTAATAATGTTGTAACTAATAATGCTGTAATTCAAAGTAGAAAGATGTTTACAGAACAATTGTGTTGCTGTTGTTATGTATCTTAAAGTCAGTACTGACCCACAGCTGACCCTCCAGCAGGTTTGGAGAGGCAGTTAATCACATGGGAGGACACTGCCCATCTTTTTCCCATGGAACAGCTAGTGGCTTCGAACCACGCGTCTTCAAGATTGCAGTACAGCTTTTTGCCTCTAGGCCACCAGAGCTCCCTGCTGTTGGTATTCATAAAATCAAAGAAGTCTTACATTTAAACAATCTGTAGCTGTATTTATCACATATTAGTCTATAGTTAAGATTGGGGAAAGTGCTTTGCTGAGGATCCTTGTGGCCTGGTCTGGGGACGGGAAGGCAGGAACAGCGTGAGTCAGGTGCTACCCGGGGGACGCGGACATGCGGAGGCAGTTGGCCAAGGCAGTGTGAGTTACTGCCAAGGCCTGGAGGCAGCAGCGAATGGAAGGGGAGGAGATCTGAGGCCGAGGGGCCGGGGAAACACCTCTCTGTGTAATGAAGTTAACCCCACACTAGAATCACGTCTGTCTGCTGGGAACCCAAAGGGTCACAAGAAGCTTCTTCAGAATGGTTCCTGGCAAGAGTTATGGAACAGATAGAAACAGCGATTGTATTCCGTGACTTCCTCACTTTAAAATAGGTTCATTTTATGTTCAGTGAATTTCACTCCAAAAATAATTTTAAGAAAAAAATAGAACATGTTACACGTTTTGATCTTTCTTTTCTTTCCTTCTTTAACTTTTTCTTTCTACATGAGCACACCTAAACGTGCTTTCTTGCTTTGTGTGAATATTCGGCCCAAGAGCGAGGGACATTTGTCATGTTGGGCGACAGGGGCCCTCCAGGGACTTGGAAAGTCTCGGCAACTCTCTTCATCTGTTCTGATGTCGCGTCTTTTCATTCAGAATGTCTTCGTGTTTGTTCCATTCTTGATCCACACGGCCCTACACCACATCCTTACATCACCGGGTGTAATTAATACTTTCAACCAGGGCACTCTTCGCTGCAGAGCCCTTGTAATTTCTTTAAAAGCTTCTAGCTTATTGCTCAATTTTCGCTGAATTAATATAGTCTGAAAGCCCAGTCATAAAGTGAGGACAAGAACAATTAATGAGAACATATTCATGTAAGAAGCAGCAGAGAAGAGGAAATGATACCTTGTTATATTATGGGATCCTATTCACAATAGACAGCATTAATATGCTGCTAAAAACCTGAACCCAAATCCTTCATAAAATTGGATTACTAATGCAATATAGTACTTCTCCCTAACTGAATTGCACTTTATTCAATGTTGTGGAGGTATATTCTTTTATATCTTAATTTTTTCTATAATGGAAAATATAATGTAGGAAGCAGCAGTTAGAGTCCCTCCTTTCTGGAATGTTCCATGCACTCTCCGGCATGCCTTCTGCTTCATGTGACCTCCCAAGTCCTTTCTCCCACCCAGCCTTACTCTCAGGTCAGCTTCCCTCTGTCTCTCGGGCCGCGTGACTCATCAACCTCCTCCCCTGCATCCGCAGGACTTTCCACCCAGACCTCCTGGGCAGGACTGATGAAGAACCACTGGAGAAAACACACAGCAGAGAAAGCACTCACGGCCTGCAGTGTCTCAGGCAGCTCACCTGTGGGGTAGCCTGGCTGTCAAGCATCCAATAAAACACTTACTCAGGTTTTGGTCAAAGTTTGCCAGATATTTTAGTTATTCCTCAAGAATAACTGGGTTCACATTGGTCTTTTGCACAGCAGGAACTGCACAGAGCTTTGCTGTTAAGATGAGGACATATCTGGACTGCTCACTGACCCTGGGTCGACCTGTCCCACAGGATCCCTGTTCCCAAGGCCTCAGTCTCTGAAGGCACTCTCCCGCCTCCATCCACCTCCCCTCACGGTCTCCCGCACGTGGAGCTTGGTCTCTCTCTCTCTCACTGGTCTCCCGCTGTCTCTTTCTCTCCCTGTGTGTCACACACACACATTCACACTCATTTATCTAGGACAGAGCTGAAGGTCAGTGTCACACATGGACATTTGAGGCCATATGAAAACGGCAGAGTCATCTCCTCTTGCATCTAGAGTCCAGATGAGCTTGCGTGTCAAACATCTAATTCATTTTCTTTCTTTCATTCCATAGAAGGAATCACAAACTTTTAAAGCTTGGAATAAACCTGAAGGTCAACTAATTCTGGGGCTGCCAGCTAACATGTGTGCAGTGACCAAGTACATGAAATCTCGAGGAGAAACCAGTTTAAGCCAAAATGGATGGAGAGCTGGAGGGGAAATGTTCCCTGAAAGGAAGTTAAAATGCTAGCTTAAAGGAAAAGAAAAAAAAAGCAAGCAAGCATTGCACTGAGGAAACAAGTCACATGTGCAGAGAGTTTCCGGCCCCAAGCTCCTGCTCTGTCCTCTCTGATTCTAGGCTAACTCTCACTCCGCATCTGGGAAATCACGATCCAAAGGAGCCAGGATTTCCCACTGGTCAGCAGCAAACAAGGGGCTGGACCAGCCGTCTGCTCCTGGGTGCCACAAACGCCCCTGGGGCTGCAATTCTGGAAGTGTTCTTCCCGGTGAGAAGGCGAGAGTCTCTTCATAGTGTCTCTTCACAAAAGCAGGGTATCCTGGGTTTTGTTAAAATAGAAAGAGGTCTCCTGGAAAGTGGCCGCCTCCTGGGGATGACCGCATGCGTCAAGTTTGTGAAAGAACAGTTTGATGAGTGTCACTCACCCCTGGCCCCCTGGGCTGCCGCTTCCATCTGCAGAGAGAAGGGCAGGAGGTGGGGGTGCCCAGGCAGGGCCCTGCTGATGCCACTGCCTTCCTGGCCTGGCGGCATATCTGGGTGGCCTTGGAGAAGGCTTGCGTGCCCTCTGACCTACAGGAAGTGGAAATGGACATCAAGTAAGGCTCTAGCGTTTCATAGTTTATCTCTCCCTCAACTCTGGTGATCTGCTTATTTTCCTTTTTTTTTAAGTGTCCAAGTTTTTCTCTTCTTAACCCTGGTAGTAAAAGGTTGTTTTGTTTAGGGAAGAAGAAGTGAAGCCAGTGAAGAGCAAGGAATTATTTGAAAACAAAAGGAAAACCCCAGTTTGCCTGCGAGCTGGCTTCTCTGGAAGGTCCTGACTTGCTGTCCTTGTCGAGGAAGCCACTGCGGGCATCGGTGGTGCTCACAGCATTGACACCCTCGCTCCATGCTTCCTTGGCCCCTGACGGCAGGCATTAGTCACCACTTCTGTCCACGTGGGAGTCTCAATGGCTATTTGGTAATGGAACCTGTTGATGAGATAAGAAGCAGACTGACTGATGTCTCATTATTGCCTGTTGTTGTTGTTGTGTACCATGAGTTGATTTAACCCATAGCTGAGTCTTGGGCAGGTTTTCAGAGGTAATCACAGGGGAGGAGATAGCCCGTCCTTTTTCCATGGAAAAGCTGGTGGCCTCGAACAGCATGCCTTCAGGAATGCAGCGCAGCTTCGTGCCTCTAGGCCACCAGAGCTCCCACACTATTGCCTAGCACTAAACAAACAGCCAAACAAAGATTTGACGAAATGACACAAAACTAACCAAAAAATTGGACAATGGGTGCATAAAATTAAAAGAGAAATAAGAACTGCAAATGAATCAGATAAAAATGTGTTTTTATGCACAGAAGGCAAAAAGGGGGCAGAGATGCTGCATCCACATGCGAGGCTATAGCCACACAAAAGCAAATGCTCAGAAACTGATCACAGGAGCCAAACCCAGGAGTAAAGAGTGTTTCTAAAGGGTCCCAGAAAGTTCATCTTACCTGGGTCCACAAACAATACACCTAGTACCTGCAGCCAGGAGATCAGGAGACAAAATGCACTGAGAAAGTCTGTAGTCTATCCTCATTCATTGTCCAGCTCTCAGATGAACAGCAAGAGACTGAAAAGTCCGTGGCCTGAGTCAGGCACACCTTACCTCTCAAGCTGACAGAAGAATTGGTGCCTTTGAACTGTGGAATTGGAGAAGATTGCTGAATATCCTATGGACTGCCAAAAGAACAAGATATGTCTTGGAGATGGTGCAACTAGCATGTTCCGTGGACAAAATACAATGAAGCTTTGTCTCACATACTTTGGGCATGTTGCTAGGAGAGGTCATTCCTTGGACTTGGACATCATGCTTGAAAAGGTGGAGTCATAGGGAAGGAAGAGAAAGCTGGACAATGAACATGAGGGGCAAAGAAGAATTGATGCTGTTGGACTGTGGTGTTGCGAATGAGAGTCCATGGATGGTCCAAAGAACAAATAAACGTGCCTTGGAAGAAGTCCACCCGAGTGTTCCTTAGAGACAAGGACGGGGAACTTCGTCTTACAGACGTTAGGTGTGTTGTCAGGAGGCCCAGCCCTTGGGGAAAGATACCATACGAGAAAAACCAGAGGGTCAGTGAAAAAGAGAAAGACCTGTGCAACCACTGTGGAAAGCGATGTGGCGCTTTCTCAAAAAGTTGCAAATAGAGATACCATTTGACCCAGCAATTCCACTACTGGGAATATACCCTAAAGAGACCATAAATGGCATCCAAGTAGATATATGTATACCCATGTTTATTGCACCTTTGTTTACAATAGTAAGGAGTTGGAAACAACCTAAATGCCCATCAACAAACGAATGGGTAGAGAAGCTGTGGTATATTCGCACAATGGAATATTATGCTGCATTAAAAAACAAGGAACTCATGCAATATTATTCAAAATGGGTGACCCTGGAGGACATTATGCTGAGTGAGGTATCTCAATCACAAAGGGACAAATGCTATATGGTGCCACTGTTGTAGAATGAGGCTGACATCGGGATGGGGGTAAGACTGAGAAAAACTGGATGAAATATGTTTACGGCATTGAAGTCTTTGGGGGAGAGAATATTTTAAAAGTATTATATTTTAGGGCATTATGTTTATCGTAAGAGTACGGAATGAGGGATGCAGAGTGGATTATATTTGGGGATTGGGGGATGTGTGTGGGGGATTACGTACCAATGAGGGAGTTTTTCTTTTGCTTTTGAAGGAGAGGAGCAAACGGGGGTAGGGGTGGGGCGGGGAGAAGGGTGCAACAATGAATGAATGGAATTCCAAAATCTCTGTAGATGTTCATTGAAATGAAAAATAAATAAATTTTTAAAAATAAAATAAAAAAAAGAAAGAGAGAAAGACCTTCAACCACCAATCAACCAGTGCACAGCCAGGCCTCTTACTGTGTACTTAGCATGTATTCCTATTTGTCACATTTAATTCTCAAAATAATCCTGTCAAATTGTACTACTACTTTCTCCATTTCACAGATAAGAAAACTGAGGCTTAGCATGAGTGAAAGGCAAACCCAGACCATCTAGTTCGGAATCTCTGCCATATTATTGCCTACTGTTTTTTTTTTTCTCTTCAAAACATACCCAGAGGAAAAAAACTACAGATAATTACAAAAGGGAAGCGATCAGAAGCAAGTAGGAGACCATATTCTCCGTATTAAACCAGCACAGAGGGATGGGTCCTAGTGTATAGAGTGCTCCTACACAAGGAGAACTGTGACTCTCTTTTAAGCAGTACATCTTACAAAAAAAAAAAACCATCTAAAGTGCAGTTTAAGGGCAGCGAATGGAAGCTGTTGTAATGTGGTGCCACGCTGCTTTCATAGAAATTCTATAAATAAATTATTTTGCAAATATTCAATAAAAATCAGGTGTTTTCTAAAGACATAGCTAGGTAAAATGACAAACGGCATATGATTTCAACTTCTCTCAGGCATGCACGTTTTAGCTGAATAAACATAAAAGAAATCAATCTACACGGTGCAAATGTGGAAAAAAGAAAATAAAAAAAAGCAAAGCCCAAGCTCTATGTCAGCAGTAATAAAAGGCGTCTTCTAAAACAGCCAGCTCATGGCAAATGGAAACCCGGCTCAGAGCAGGAAGGGCATGGCGGGAAAGCCAAGAATCTCTTCCAGTCAGCTCTGTGCTGTCAACATTCAATTAAGTGTATACTCCTTGGAAAAGCAGTTCATAAAAAAGTTGCTGCAAAATAAACTGAGAAGAGAAATGCTGATAAAGTAAAGATAAGCTCTTTACTTTTGTCCTTCTGTGGCCAGAGGCAATTCCAGTTCCCAGAATCATGTTCCAATACCAGTGACCTCTCAGAAATCTCAGGAAGCAACACTGTTGTTAACGGTTCCAAAGCTCATACCTGCACTGGGGGCGCTGGGCACAAACATTGTGAGGGAAACCAGAAGTCATTCCAAAGTTATTCACATTTCCTGACTTTAGAAATCTTAGCTAAAAGCATAGTGCAATAACAGTAAGTGCTAGAGTCTTGAAGATTATTTGGTTATTGGAGAGACTTGAATATCCCAAGGACTTCTAAAAGAACAACTAAATATGCCCTGCAGAAGGTGCAACCAGGGCTTGCTTTGGAGGCAAGGATGGTCACACTCTGTGTCACATGCTCTGAGGGTGTGGTTAGGAGGGACCAGTCCTTGGGAAAAGGCATCATCCTTGGAAAGGTCAGTGCAAGAGAGGAAGACCCGTGATGAGGACGGACACGATGGCCCTATCCACAGGCTCAAACACATCAGAAATGGTGAGGAGGGCGCAGATAGGACAAGGTTCAGGTTGTTCAAAGCTGTCTCTTGTTGCTGTTGTTCAAAGTTGTCTTGATGGTACTCAACAACAACAAAAGGTTAAAAAAAAAAAACAAACCAAAATAAGCAAAAAAAAAAAAAAAAATCAGCCCACAAACCCTTCCTAGACCTGAGAACATTCAGACACCCAGTCTGCTGTGCCTTCCAGCTCTTATCTCTCTTTACTTTACACTAGACTTCCTTCTGTTTGTTCATTCAACCCTTTGTTTAGTCATTCACGAAGCTCTTATGTATTAGGAGGGATCCATTAGTTAGACACTGTACAAGGACTTAGAACACAGCAATAAGCCAGACCTGATTTTCATCCTCTTGTAGGGAAGACAGACATATGGACAGTAGCCTAAGACTTGAACAAGATCCAATCCAATTTACTTATGAGCTAACACCAACACAGCAGTGTACCTAAACAGTGCTCAATAAACTGTAAGTAAAGGAACTGGTTCTTTACAAGAATGCTAGAAAGGCACCATCACAGAGATTAAGACTAATCCAATATGCCAACAAGGTAACAGTGGCTCTGAAACGACTGACTGGGCCATAACTTGCCCACCCGTCCCTAAAGAAAACAGAATGTAAAGGGTTTTATCTGCAAGTCACAACTGCAGACAGCTCTACAACACTTCCTTTCATTATTCACCATTTTAGTGATTGGCTGTGATCCTGGATAAATCACAGCTTGGAAATGGAATTCACAGAGGTTCAATTTCTTCATATATAAAACGTTTGGTTGGAAGAGATGAAGCCCAGAGCTCTTCACTTGTGTAAAATTATATAATCTTTACAAGGCAAAGTGAGAGCTTTCTGTTCTTTGCAGTGAGGTACTACGTTTACCTATATCTTTCTGGATTTATTCTCTTAATCAGACTCTTTCTGAAGTTTATTTAAGCTGTGTGCTGGCAGCTTAAATAAACTCCAGCTACTGTGACTCTATAATCAGACTGTGATAAATTCTAAAAAAACACTCAAGGCTGTTTCATTTCTAACAGACTAACCATGGTTATTATGTATTGACCCACTTCATAGGAGCATCATTGGAATGAAAATATCAGTGTCACATAATATTGTTTTACCTATCTTAATTACACTCCACTCCGACTTACAACTAAAATGAAAAGCCTTAAATAGCCAGGCTCTTCCACTGCCCTTAACCCAGTATAAAAACCATAACTTTTCATGTTAGATCTCTTGAGTGTATCTTTGAAATGTCTCGAGTTTATTTTAACGGTGTCTTTACTAACTTGATCTTGACCTAGAAGCACAAGAAAGCACAGTTCTACTTTAGCTTGCACGTATGAAATTTCAATATAAAATATTAAATTGTTTTAAAGCCTCTTAGAGTTAATATTTTATATTGAAATCAAGAGTCATAGAGACCCCAGAAAGTGCTTTGCTTTGCAGTGGCCAATGAGATGTTGATAGATGAGAAAGCAGCAAAAAAATCTTTCAGGGCATTGTACTATGAGGTATTTAGCTTCCAGGAAATACCACAGATATTCACCATAACATACATCTAAATAACATACATCTCACACCCTGACTGCTCAAACACAACTATCCCTACGGTACTTTACAGGGAAAATCTGTCTAATCTGCAGAGCAATTGTTGGGGAGAAAGGATTGTTCTCAAGATGAGAGTGAGGCAGTGGACGGTTAGACCAAAGCATGAGATCCTGTAAAGGTGAAGCTCACTCTGCTGGGTGAGATGCTTTTCAAGGCAAGCCCAGAGGTTTTAGCAGTGCTTTCCCTCCATCACTGGCCTTTTCACGACCTTCATGTCTCAGAGCCTCGTTCTGTCATCATAGGCAATGTGCAGCGCCTTTGCCATATGTGATGCATCACATGTTTCTTGTTAAAAATGAATTTAATTTCCTTACTTATGTGAGAGACTGCATTATGGAACTGGACCCCAGGGGTTGCATTCACAAGAAGCATTCCTGAACCCCTCCCGTCCCACCACCACTGCCCTCCTTACTGCTGGGTAACAAACAAAACCGCCAGGTTAACTGGCTGGTAGGGTTATCACGTTTCCCCTTCAGCTCGTACTCAATCAGAAACAAAGACTCACATAATTAGCTGGCTGAGGTTGGAAATTTTGCAGAGTGTGCTTTTTTGAAAAGCAGACAAAACTAGGCTAAGGAGCAGGGAGGGGGGAGACCTGGAAAACCAGGCACCGGTGAAGCAGGGGGGAGGAAGGACCCCCTAGGGCTACAAAGCCAGTTTCCTGTGAGCAGAGGGAGTGAGGATCCCAGGACAGCCTACAGGTCATTGGCCACCCAAAGCCTGCATCTTGTCTAGCTTCCTAGAATGCGGATGCTTTCCCCTCACCACCTCGCGACTGCCGCCCCTGCCCCTGAGCATGGGGAATCGGTGAGCAGGTGGACTCTGGTTGGAGAAGACAGAACCAGTTGGTGATGACCTCTGTGATGTAAAGGTCAGCCTGTGGGTAGGTACCTCCTAGGCAATTTCAATTGTAAAGACGCCCTGTGACAAAGTAACCTACTCGAAGCATTGACTCCGCTCTCAGTGGTGCAGGGTCTGACAGGGTTGGCTCCGCACGGGGTCCCCACAACTTAGTCAACTTGGTGCCACCTACACCCACAACCTTCAGTAGAGCCAATGTCAGACTCTCCCCAGGGAACTGCTGGTGGGTTTGTCCTGCCGACCTTAGCCGCAACGGGGAGAAGAGTAATATCTTTTCATGTGCCGTTCTTTTTTCTCCAATTAACTTTTATTTTATACTGGTTACTTACAAAGTCCATATAAATTGTTTTTCACACCAGATCTTTCCCATTTCCTTTACTCACCCCTCCCTCCACCCATCAAATTGTGTGACCCTATGATTAAGCACTTCCTTACCCCACCCCTCAGCTCCCACCCTCCTTCCCTGGATCCTCATACGTATTCTACAATAAGCTCTTGTACAGTATTTGCTCTTATGGGACCGAGTTAGTTCATTTAGCGTAAGGCTCTCCAGTCCCTCCCAAGTTAGGTAGTAATTCCCAAATCATTGCTCCTGCGTGCTGCCTAGCACCCCATCATGTAAATGTACCACAATTTTTCAATCCATGTGCCATTCTTTGAGTTCTCCTTTCTCGCCTTTGAACTTCTCCACCCACAGTATTCTTCTCTCACAGGCAAGATTGACCACAAACGCCACATTTTCCAGGACAGCTGCAGTTTACTCCTTCCATCCCAGCATACTACTAATATTCCAATGCAGCTTTGCCTTGTTGTGCTCAAATGACGCTCCTTCGTCTGAGTACTCATTGTCTTAAGTACAACACGTGTTCTGGAATTCTCATTCTTCTCAAAGCTATTCATAATCTATTATCATCCACACAGACAAATAACTTTTAATACTCAATAAGACACAATTAAACATCTTTCTGGTATTATCTGCTCTTAGCCAAGGTTCCCTGATATCGGCAATAATACTCCTTGTTCTATGGCCTCTTTCGAACCAGCTTGACTTTGTGGCTATTTCTCATCATTCAAGCTGTCAGGCGTTTCTTCCATTCTCTTCAGCAAGATGTTACTATTTTATAGTATTTATAAGCACTAAAAATCAAGTAAACAAAGATTCTAACCACTGGGCCAATAGGCAGCACCATGATAGATGGAGAAAAGATTGAAGTTGTTAACAATTGCTCCGCAATCAACACTCTTGGCAGCAGGAGTCAGGAAATCAAAAGATAAATTGCACTGGGGAAAATGTGCTGTCAAGGACCTCTTCAATGTACTGAAGGGCAATGATGTCAGTCAAGAGACTAAGGTGTGCCATATCCAGTGCCTGGTCTTCACAATTTACTTGCTATGCATCAGAGAGCTGGACAATGACTAAGGGTGACAGAAGAAAAATCAATGTCTTTGAGTGTGATGCTGGAAAAGAGTCTTGAACATACTATGGACCACCAAGAAAACAACTTGGTCTATCTTGAAGAAGGTAAAAATCAAATTTCTCTTTGGAGGCTAGGATTTTGAAGCTCCAACTCACATACTTTTGGCATGTGACCAGGAGGGATCAGTCCTTGGAGAAGGACATCTTGCTCAGAAGGGTGGAGGGACAGTACAGGAGAGAAAGACACCAGATGAGATGGATTGATATAGTAACTGGTGCAATGGGGGTAACTGCGTCAGAGTCAGTGAGACTGGCTCAGGACAGGGTAGGCTTCAGAACTGCTGTACATAGAGTCGCTGTGGGTCAGTGGTGACTTGACAGCACATAGCAACATAACAGCAAAGCACTAAACACAGATGAACCTCAAGAACATTACACTAAGTGAAAGGAACCAGACACCAAAGAACAATATCGCAAGATTTCATTTAAGTGAAATCCCCAAGCAAGAGAAATCTATAGAGATGAGATTTAGAATAGGAATTTCCAAGGGCTCATGGTGGGAAGAGTAGAAGGACAAATGGGCCTGAGATGATGCTCTAAACTTCACCAGTCAGCACAGTTGTGCAACTTTGTGACTACACGGAAATACACTGGCTTGTTTCTTTAAAATAGATTAATATTATGATACAGAAATTATATTACAATTTCTGATAATCTATTGAATTACTGACTAATGATGAAGGAACAGGAAATGCAATACTCAGACTTGCCAGTCGGGTCTCTGTCTCAGTTCCCGAGAGTGCACTTCTTCCTTCTAATTAAGAAAATATCTCAGAAATGAATGGAAAATTCAATACAAGGCTGGAAATGAAAATCATGGGAAAATATAACAGTCAGGTGTGGGCTGCAGGAGGGCGGGGCCTTACGCCATCGAGTGAATCACTTCATCTCACACACCTGTGAGCTGTCTCTCTTCACAGTACAGCCCTGGTCAGCTTGTTCATGTTGAGATTGTGTGTCCTCACACTACAGGCAGAGTGGACAGAACCCCCGACGGTGATGGGTGGACACATATCGCAGCTCAGCCTGTTCGGGTTCTGACTGTCTGTCCTCATACTACAGGCAGAGAGGACAAAATCCCCGATGATGATGATGGGTGGACACACACCTCAGGCTGAGACAACCAGACACTTCCTCCAGAAGTCTGGATTTGGGATTCTGGACCAGGAACTGGGTGAAGCTGAGGGGAAAGCCAGACCAGCTCAGTCTTTGGCCAAAATTTTGGATGCTTTACAAAATGGGAAATTAGCGGAAAAATATAAACTGCTGTAAAAAAGCAAAAATTAGGGGGAAATAAACTAACCAACCAAAACCGAGGCCAAAGCAGAGATTCTGTTTCTTAATACTTGAAAGAACTTGCCTAGAGAGAGGGCCTTGCGCTGCTCCTGAAAGCCTAGCAGCCGCTGGAACCCAGGCTCACGGCTCTCCTCCACACGTGAAGTTACCGCAGCCAGTCACCTGCTCAGCAGCTGTTTCCATTAGAGAAGTCAGGGACTAAACGAATTCTGTGGGTCGGGTCTAGTGCAATCGCATAGCCCCTTCTGCCTCATCTCAACGCCCATATTTTAGTCTCTCAAACTTAAGAAAACCCAGGCAAAGTGTGGGGTTCTGGAGTCCACAATTGCTTGCAAAACCATCCTCAGCAATTATTCACTCAAGAGCTACTCCCGCAGCCCGAGACACTCGCTCCGTGCAGTTCAGGCTTCTGGACGCCAACTACCTCCCAAGTGTGTGTGGGGGAGAGGAGGTCCCAAACTCTAGTGATTAAAATCCAACTACACTATTCAGCCCCACTCCCAGTTCACAAAACGGATTTTAAGTGGCACGCAAATATAAATTGGCACATTATCCCATGTTCCTGGGCCTAAATTATTTAAAGTGCCCCATAAATAAAGCAATCAACATTTAAAGGCCCCGCCTGCTTTCTTACCAGACCATCCTCTCTGGCTTCACAACGCAGGACGTATGATATCAGATACTGCAATTAATCTTTACTCACAGAAGCGATCTTTACATCCCGTCAGTCAGAGCTGCAATCCACTCGTAACTGACCCTCCGCAGGATTGTCCGAGGCTGTAAATCACACAGGAGTAAACGGTCTTCCTTCCTCAGACCAGCGGTGAGTGATTCAAGCCCCAGAGAGGTGTGGCCTCTTGATTGGCAGCCCAGCTGTCTCCAGACCACAGGCCAGAGTCCCCTTCACCCGCTGAGGGCGAGACTGTGGCAGGGTCACTTTTCTGGTTATCACTCAAAAAGTATTTGGAACACAACACACACTGGACATAAATCTTGATATCAGTTTCCCAGATGGGAAAGTTTATCGCCTGGAGCAACAGTGGTCAGCCCGGGCATTCCACCTCCCAGGTGACGGTTCGTTTAGCCAAGCCCAGACTTCTCGGATTATCATTAGAAGGAGCAAGGGGAGGGGGCTGCTGACGTCTGCTGCCTGGAGCCCAGGGCTGCTATTATATTAAACACATAATAGGCAAGATTTGGTTGGGGATTTTGGGTTGATGCTGCCACATGAGCATAAAAAGGTTTATTATTTATGCAATGACACTTTCCAGAGAGAGCAGGCAGGGACCCAACACGGTACGAAAATGATTCGAAGAAAGAAAGGTGAGTAGTTTGGGTTTTTATTTTGGCTTGGAATGGGCTATGGTGAACCTGCCTGTGGACCTGAATTTGGCTAATTTGAACCTCCTGTTGGAGCTAAGGGAATCCCAGCTTTGTGCAAATCGTGGCTGCTAGCTGAAAGGTTAATGGTTCAAATCTACCCAGGAGAATCTCTGGGAAAAAAGCCCTGCAATCTGCTCCCACCCTACTAGCCACTGAAGACCCTGTGGGTCACGGCTGTGCCTGACACATGGAGACCAACGCCTGTAGGATTCAACGTAAGCTAGGATTTCATTGACTGACAGACAGGAATGGACCAGGTCTCTTTTGGGGTTGCTTAGAAGGGGTTAAAAGGTAAAAATGTCCTGAAAAGTTGTCAGCAAACTTGAAAGCGGAGTAAGACTCTTTACTATGCCCTTGAAATAATACAGGACAATGCTCACACAACAAGGATACATGCAGCCTCAATTTCAATAGGGCCAATGCCAGGGCCCTTTGCCAAACAGCTTGACTGGGCTGACTATCTCCATGCAGTGGCTGTGTGGATAGGTGGGAGTCTCTCACACGCCCCCTTAACATGTAGGTATTTATTCCTCCAACTGTGCAGACTGCTATCTGGTCATGGAAATGTCTTCCGCATAGTTCTTGACCTGTAAAGGGAGCTACTCCAAGGTCCCACAGGCTCTCCCCTTGATCAGCATCTGACTGGGGAGGAACGGAGACCCTACCACCTGGCTTCAATTCAGGCATCTCTGGAACTCCTCCCACCCCAGGGCTTCCTTAGGAATCACAGGACATTTTTCTCTGCCATTCTAATCCCGGCCACCTTATTCCTCTGCTGCATCCTGTTTCTCCCCCTCTAGCTTCATTTTCTGCACTGTATTTTCAATAAAATAGTTGCACATATGAGAACCTGGCTTTTTCCAGATGAGACTTGTTGTTGTGGGGCTTCATCAAGTCAATTTTCAGTTCACAGCAACTCCACGTGGCAGACAACAACAGCCTCATGGGGGTTTCTACACTGTGATCTTACAAGAGCTGACTGGGCGTTCTTCCTCCCACTGCTGGGTTCAAGCTACCCGCCTTTCAGCTAGCCAGGGGACACTTAACCACAGACCACCGGGGCTCCTTGAAGGAACCTAGAAGGAGAAATACAGCTTGCATTGTGACCAGGTATATACAGATACACACATGTTCTTTCTATGTACACTCTGGTAGCTTAGTGGGTAAAGAGTTGTGCTGCCAACCCAAAGGTACGTGATTTGAATCTCCCAGCTGCTTCTTGGGAGAAAGAAGGGCAGTCCCCTCCCTTGCGATCCACAGTCTCTGAAAACGGAAGGGCCAGCTATCAGTCAGTTCTGACCTGAAGGCCCACAGCAACAACTGTCAGTACATTTCCAAGCACCAGCACTAACTCTTTCTACAAAACGAAAAATGCTGGCCATGACCCACTAAACAGCCTTGATACATGACGAAAAAGCATCAATTTAGATATACAGCATGCATAATTATTTTGCCACACTGTACATTTTTTAAATGGAACTAATTAGACTTTCCCCTCTTTCTTGGAGAGCTAAGTTTAGGTTCAAAGATCTGAGGAAGAACCTTAAATATGAAGACTCTTGAGATTAACAAAGTATCTAGCTAAAGTCTAGGTCAACCTGCTTCTTGTCCTACGTAGCCCACTTTGTGTCTTTTAAGATAGTCTATACTGCACACTGGAACATAATACCTATCTGAACAATTCCTCCTTGAATCTTTACCTAGACACAAACAAGCCTACTGAAAACCAACCCCCCCACCATGTTCTACTTACTTGAAACTTGTTAGAAATTACAGAAAAAGAGAAGAGATTCTTCATCTCCAACAGATGTTACAAATGGTTTTAAACATGTAAGATTAATAAATAAGGTACTCATTTAGACTATCCTCTAAAGAGAAGTCTTTCTGAGCCCCCTCCTTTACTTTTTTAGTACTCAACACTAAGGAGTAACTGTATTTTTTCTTTTCAATGTTGTAGTAAATGCACAACTAGCCATTTCCTGTCACCTAAAACCCACTCTTTGCATAAGAAATCAACTTCTACAAAAACAATTAACCAAGATCCTACCATCAACAACCTTAGAAACGTCAAGCAGTCAGCAATGCCCAGTCCTACTGTCCTGCTTGCAGTTTTTGCATTTGTCAATCACCGTAACTCTGCAGCTTCTTGGAGCACTTTGTTAAGCTCTTCTTCATCCCGGGCTTACTGAGTTTGCAAAATGCCCTTGTTACAAAAAAGGAGAAATTAGGAAATGGAACATAGAATTGGTGAATTAGAAAACAAATCCCTCAACAAAAATCAGAATAAAGAATAGGGAGAAGAGTGAGGAAAGCCTGTGACTTAGTGGGACAACAGTAAGAGGAATAACTTGCCTGTGACTGGAATCCCAGAAAAGGAAGTGACCAGAAAATGTACACAGGAATTAACCAAGATTTGATGCTTGACATTTTCCCAAACATCATATTAAAAGTGAGAAAATACACATTAAAGAAGCTGAGCAAACTCCAAACAGAACAGACGCCAAAAGTAACACACTGAAACATAACCAAATTTTCCAAAATTAAAGAAAAAGAAATAGTGAAAGTATCAACAGTCACATACAAAGGAGACTCAATAAAATAAAACTTGGCGTTCTCAGTAGAAACCAACCTGGCAAGAAGGAAATGGGATGCCATATAAAAACGCTGGGAGGAAAAATAGCCAACCAGGAATCCTATGTCCAGAAAAATTGCCCACTAAATATGAAGGTGAAATTGGGATATTTCCAGATAAACAGAAACTAAGGGAATTTGTGAAAAGGCAGTCATCAGAACAGAGCAAGGGAACACTACATGGTTCAAAATAGGGAAGGACGTACGCCAGGGATGCATCCTATCTCCATACCTTTACAACCTATATGCAGAACAGATTATCCGGGAGGCTGGGCTCTATGACGAGAAATGTGGGGTCAGGATTGGTGGACGATTTATCAACAATCTGCGTTATGCGGATGACACAACCCTGCTTGCTGAAACTGAGGAGGACCTGAAGCGCCTGCTGCAGAGTGTCAAGGACTGCAGCCTACAATATGGATTGAGGCTCAATGTCAAGAAGACAAAGATTCTCACCACTGGACCAATTGGCAGCATCAGGATGGATGGTGAAGAGATTGAGATTGTACACAGCTTTAGTTTGCTTGGCTCCATAGTCAACAGTCTTGGCACCAGCAGCCAGGAAATTAAAAGGCGCATTGCCATGGGAAAGTCTGCTGTTAGGGACCTCTCCAAGGTGCTGAAGAGCAGTGGTGTCTCTCTGGAGACTAAGGTGCGTCTGATACAGGCCATGGTCTTCGCAATCACCTGTTATGCATCAGAGAGTTGGACAATGACCAAGGAGGATAGAAGAATTGATGCCTTTGAGCTGTGGTGCTGGAGAAGAGTATTGAGAATACCATGGACTGCTAGGAAAACAAACAGATTTGTCCTGGAGAGGGTTAAACCGGGTGGCTCCTTGGAGGCAAGGATTCTGAGGCTTCATCTAACATACTTTGGACATGTTGTGAGGAGAGACCGGTCCTTAGAGAGGGCCATCATGCTTGGGAGGGTGGAAGGATGGCGCAGGAGAGGAAGGCCCTCTATGAGGTGGATTGTTTCAGTAACTGGGATAATTGGGATGGGAGTGTCAGAGACAGTGCGATTGGCACAGGACAGAGCGGAGTTTAGGGCTGTTGTACATAGGGTCGCTATGAGTCGCAGGTGACTCGACGGCACATAACAACAACAACAGACCAGTTTGGAGAGGGACATGATGCTGGAAGGGGTGGAGGGTCAGTGAAGGAGAGGAAGTCCCTCAACCAGGTGACTGACATGGTGACTGCTGCAATGAGCTCTTGTGTGTCAGGAAGTGTGAGGATGGCACAGGACAGGACAGGGTTCAAATCTTCTGTTCATAGGGTCACTATGAGTCATACTCAACTCCACGGCACCTAACAACAACAACAAAAACAACAACAACAATCTAGGACTGTAAGGAAGTCCTAAAGGAACTCTTTGAACCTATAGTCAACAATGGACAGTAAACAAAAATCAGCACATCTGACATTCAGAAAGTAATCAGGATACAGAAATACACAAAGTACGTTATACATACGACACTAAAAATCAGCAAGCTGTCTTTCCTTCAGAGGAGCTGGCTTCACTCTTCACAGATGGACTGAGTTCTTCTTTCTCAAGTCCACGATGTGCTCGATTGCTTGGTCTTCTTTGACAGCACGATGGTTCAAGGGCATCATCTCTTCTTTGGCCTTCACGTTCATGGTCCATCTTCCACACACACAGTCCTTCGCAGCAGATTCACCCACCCTGGTCCAGTGTTTGGTTTCTTGGTTGTTGCTTCCAAGGGTGTTTGTTGTGGATACAGGTGGAACGAGAGGCTTGATGATTTCAATCTTTTCTCATTTTACCATGATGTTGTTTATTGGTCCAGTGATGAGGATTTTTGTTTTGTTTATTAAGTGTCGTCCAGAAGGACATAGTCTTAGAACACAATCAGCTAATGTTTCTAGGAGACATATTCATTTCTGGCCAAGGAACTGTATACAAAGCTATCAGTGATGTTACTGAAGTGTGTATGTTGCTGTGATACTACACAGATCTCAGTGCAGCTTTAAGACTAGAATGGGCTAAGGAGAAACACCTATTGGTGTTTCTGAAAAATAAGTCACTGAAATCCTGTGAATCGCAATGGTCTGAGCTAAACTGTGTGAGGATGTAGGCGCTGGGCAGCAATTTGACCCAGTGTGTATGGGGATCTTGTGAGGGGACATCAATTAACAACTATAGAGAATATTGTTTTCAAAAGTTGAACCAATTATATGGAATTTATTACAGGACTGCCAAGATTTGAGAATAAAATGTTAGTGGTATAATATTCTCTTTTCTGTATCATTGGATTTTATTTACATATTTTCCCATTTAGGTTTATGAGGAGTATCAATTTGTAGTTTTCCTGTAATGTGTTATCTCTATCCTGTATAGTTGGAATGCCAGCCTTATTTATAGAAGAAATGAAAAATGTATATTTTTTTATACTTTTGGAAAAAGTCTGCATAGGAGTGATATTACCTCTTCTTTAAATATTTTCTAGAATTTATCAAAGGGGCAAAGACAACAATTATAGTATAAGATCATTTACAAAAAGCTAAGGAGAGGTTTACCCACTGACCCATTTTTTGCAGGGTTGACATATAAAAAGGGAGGGATATGAGGACAAAACTAATGAATAGGTTAGTTGCAGGAAGGGACAGCAATGCACAATAAAACACTAATTTGACATTGCAATTAACTAATTACACTAATCAGGGGAATTAATGTTATACAATAAAATTTCTATGAAAAATCTATGAAGCTATGACAACTTCATACGAGTCATAGGAAAACTCGTCGTGACCCTGTGAAGAGCCAACGTGAACCATGCTCTATCCTGTATCATCCTCACCATCTACTGAACCACGTACCCACGCCCATTGCTGCAGTCATCGTGTGAACCCATCTCCCTGAGGCCTCCTCCGTCACTGACGCCCACCTTTCCAAGCAAGAGGTCCCTCTCCAATGAAGAGCTTTGCCTAGCTACATGTCCAAAGTATGAAAGACAAAGCTTTGCCATCTTTGCCTCAGAGAAGTAATTACTCTGCCTACACCTTCTCCAAGACATGTCTGTTCTCTTCGTAGTCCATGGGATATTCAGTACTCCAGTACCACAACTCAAAGGCGTCTCTTCGTCTTGTGTCATTTTTATTCATTGCCTAGCTCTCCGATGTATAGCAGGTGATTGAGGAGACCATGGCCTGAAGTAGGCACACCTTAGTCTTCAAAGTTATATCTTTGCTCTTCAGCACTCTGGATAGGTCCCTGACAGCAGACTTGCCCAATGTAATATGTTTCCTGACTTCTGCTACCAAAGGTATTGGTTGTTGGTCCAAGGAAGAGAAAAAAAAAATCACTGACAGTGTCAGTCCTTCCTGCATCCATCAGAATGCTGACTGCTATTACGGTGATACCGCAACTCAGTAAATTAAGAGTTGAGTCCAATGAGAAGGTCAGTTTACTAAAATCTTTAAATCTTCCTATAATTTAAATACTCCATGAAATTCTTCATTTAGGAGAATTGGAAAGGGTATACACATTAGGAAAATACTGATAAAACAGTAAGTTTTAAATTTCTTTTTTACTGTTGTTGTTTTTCAATTTAATTTAATTTTTCTTAATTTTAATGGAAGTTTACAGAAACTTTGAATTTCCATTCATACATTAATGCACACTTTCTTCCCTGCCCACCCCTCCTCTCAGTTCATTTTTTTTTTGAAAAAAAAAATTCATTGTTATACAATCCTCCCCCCACCCCAAGTCCACTTTACTTACTATGCAACTCTTATTCTAGACTCTTGTCATGAACATAATACCTAATCACATATCCCTTTTAAATAGTTTGCTCCCTCATCTCTTTCAATGCAGTAAACATTATTTATCCCATCTTTCACAGTCTCCCCCTATCCCAACGTCAGTCCTGTTTTACAATAGTGGCACCATGTAATATTTATCCTTTTGTGACTGAGATACTTCACTCAGCATAATGTCCTCCGGGGTCAACCATTCTGAATAATATTTCATGAATTCCTTGTTTGTCGATGCAGTGTAGTATTCCATTGTGTGAATATACCACAGCTTCTCTATCCACTCATTTGTTGATGGGCATGTGGGTTGTTTCCAACTCTTTGCTATTGTGAACCAAGCAGCAATAAACATGGGTGTGCATATATCTGCTTGGGTGGCGTTGTGGGTTTTTAGGGTAAATTCCCAGTAGAGGAATTGCTCGGTCAAATGGTAGAAAACCAGTTCTTTCTCACTGTGTTCAAACTAAAGAAACGAAACACTTAAAGGTCTTAAATTACATAAACAAAGGTTTAAATAAATGGTTTTACACCTCATCTCTACTTTCATAAAAACAGATAATTAGAATTATATTTACTTGTTTATTAATAATTATAATTTATATGCATTAAAAGAAGCAAAATTGGCATTAATTAAAGGTAAAATGTAAACAAAAATAAAAAAGAAAACAACTCGCTAAACAAGCAACAAAAACAATAAACAAAAGCAAAAATTTTTAAGTGTAGTCATTGAATTTCTAAAGGAATTCTTCATCAAAAGAAGGGTGTAGGGAAATGCATCAAAACTAGGGCTCCAGGGAGCTCTGGTGGCTAAGTGGCAAGAAGCTGCGCTGCAATCCCAAAGGCACACAGTTCGAGTCCACCAGATGCTCCACTGGAGAAAGAGGAGCTATCTCCTCCTGTGCCAATTGGATCTAGCTCAATGGTACACACATACACCCCCCCCCCCAAAAAAAAAAACTAGGGCTACTGACGGGACCAAAATGCCTAACTAAATTCTAGGTCATATCTCTCGTTACCCTAAATAACCCCATTTTGTGTGTTTCAAGGCATTCAATTACACATTTCGAATAAACAACTTTGCAAAAAACCGTGTTCTATTCCACTTTTGACAGAGACAGAAGCAACTTTACAGAACTCGTAAGTACTGAGGAAAAAGGATACCATTTGAAAGGCTAAGGTGTGTCTGATCTAAGCCATGACATTTTCAATTGCTTCCTCTGCATCTGAAAGTTGGACAATAAGAAAGACCAGAGAAGACTGGGATCACTGAACTGTGATGTAAGTGAAGAGTACTGAATATCTCTGGCCTGTCAAAAGAGCAAAGCCGTCTACCTGGGAGGAGCAACCAGAGGGCTCCTGAGAAGCAAAGGTAGTGTTACTTCATCTCATGTGCTTGGGACATGCTATCAGGAGCCAGCCTTTGAAAGAGGACATCACGCTGGACCAGATGGAGAGCCAGGGTGAGAGAGGACCGCCCTCAAGGAGACAAGTTACCACAGTGAGTGTAAAACGGGCTCGAGCCTGCGGACACTGTGAGGAGAGCACAAGACAGGCTCTGCTGTTCACTGTGTTGCTATGAATGACAGTCACCTTAAGGGCACCCAACAACAACTCCCTGACTCCAGATTCTTGCCTTTCCAACCTTTGTGATCACCCAGCTCTGTGGAGTTTCGTCAGGAACTTCTTGACTCTGCAGTTCCTCAGGGTGCAAAACTTTTGCCTTTTCACTATTAATAAAACTCTTTGTTTTTACTTTAAACATACTTGTATATTTTCCTCTACCACAGACCTAATTAGTCCCATGTGTGTGTCCACAAACAGAGTAAAGAAAACAACAAAATAAACACACCAAAAAAGAAAACCCCAACACAACAAACCTTGACTACAGATCATTCTCAAAGAACTGGGCCTCATTACCTTCCATCATGTATTATAAAACCAAGTAAGAACAACATTCCATTAATTAGCTCTTGCCAAGCCAACTGCATTTATTCTTTTAATTAGTATGTCATTAGTAACCAACTAGTTGTTGCTGCCTTACTTAAAAGAGTTAATTTGTTAAAGAAGTAAAACATTCCCTGCACAAACTTGACTTCAATAGTTTTCTTAAGCAGCCTTCTCTTTCATTTCCGAAAAGGAGGCAACACAAACTTTAATAAGGTCACAACAAAGGGAAGTTTACTAGTTGCAATTTCCAACATGGAGGAAAACTGAAGAAAGGCTGAGAAATCAATATATGTGCATCTTGATTTATGACTATTTAGACACAAGGGCAGATAAAAGCAGTATCTCATCAGGATACGGTGCTTCTGGGAGCTGGGTTCATCAAAGAAAGCCTGACAAAGAGCCAGAGCTAACACAGGAAAGGACATGGATAAATAGAGGAGTAACAAAAACCAAGAACAAAAGGAAACAGAACACACATTGTTTCCAAGCTGGTTCTGGCTCCTAGACTCTGGGGGTCACAGAGCACGTTTTCCTGCTATAATCCCCATGGAAGAGATCTCTAGACCTTCATTCTGTAGAGCCCCTGGGTGGGTTTGAACTACCAATGTTCAGGTTAATAGCCAATCACAAACCCTGTACACCACCCACAGACCTTCAGAAACTACCGAATGCTCTCCTTTCCCAGAGAGAGAAGCCAAGATCCCAGGAGGTTCAGCGACTTCCGGAGGCCACACAGGAGTTTAGAAGAGCCTCCAGTGTCTGATACTGTGTCCTCATTCTCTTCCTGCTACATTGTGATGCTTCCAGCAATAAGGTTTCCTTTTCATCAGAAGGAACATGTTTCCTATGATTTCCCAAGAGATTCTCTCAAAATAAACTTAAAGGAACACATGGAGTTGTTTTCCACTAAAACCTGCCTACACCAGCGTTTGCTTCTACCATCAGGAATAGTTTGACATCTTCAAAAACACCTCTCGGGCCTGTGGAAGCTGACTCTTTATCTACTTTCTTTTGAGAAAACAGACAATTCCCAATTTAAACCATAGTAATCGATGTGCTGTTTTGGATATTTAGGAAAAACCTGCTAAAATGTACTGTTTCTTCCCTTGAAACATTAACGGAGTCCTTGGCAGTAAAAAAAGACTTTAGCGTGCTTCTGGCACAGTGTCTTGAGGAAACGAAGCCTTATTTGCTCATTTTGCAGGGGTTTGAGATGGTGGAGACTCTTCCAGGAGAGATTTAAGTCAGTTCTTACTCCAAATGAGCCATATTTTAGAATTGTCCTTTCAGTGTTTCTATGCGATGCTTGAACAGGCTTTAGAAGGAAATCCCTTTATCCCCTTTGGAGTCCTGGAAATTTTAGTGGTTGAACCCAGAAAAGCAAACAACTTTGGTTAAGCAAATTTCAGCTCTTTAGCACATCCTAATATGAATGTTTGCTGTTAGAACATGTGTAAATATTTTATGAAAAGAATGCCTGCCTAAAATAAACATTTCAAAAGGATCCAATGTAACTCTTACTTAAAAGATACTTCTCTCTGAGGGGTTCAGAAATGCTTTTTAAAGGGTCAGTATTTGCTTGATCTTAAACCAAGATGCTGTTTTCTTTCCTCTTCTCCCCTCTTCTGCATGGAACAATCAGCAAGTGTCCCTCCTGCTGTGTCTTATATGCGGGAGTGCTAATTCCATTTGGAAACAAATGTCCCTGATTTCACTCAAAGTTCTCCAGGAACATTGTGGGAATCTGGAAGCCTGGCCTCTGCTCCCCATTGCAGACTCCCCACAAGGGCACCATTAGTCTCACTCCCGGTGTCTAGACCTCTAACCCATGCCTACTCTTTGGGGGAACACAGTCTTTAAATCTGTCACTGTTTTTATGTTAGAGTAAGGAGCTATGCAATTTCTTTGACAAAGATAAACCCCATACAAGACAAAGCTCAATGTTTCCTTTCTTGCTTTTTCATATTTAAAACTCCAGTCAACACGGAGCGACGGAGCGTGGCGTTGAGATGGATATGTGAGGTCAAACACTAGCTCGTTCACAGAAGAGCTGTGAAGAGAGCTGGGAAATTATCTAACTTCTCCATTTTCTCATCGTTAATTGGGGACAAGGGCATGCTAGTATTGTCATGAGCATTCAATGAGACAAGAAAAGTAATGCTTCTGAAATACAGAAAATAGTGTTGCTCAGGAGAGAGCCAAAAATGGTCCCTTAGTTCCAGAATGGATGTAGGAAAAGAGAGAGGGGACAGACAGGATGATCAGCGTGAGAGTCTAGTTTTATAGGCAACTGTCGGCTGATGTCAGTGGTGCCGCGTGTTTGCCACTTTATTCTCCAGCTAAGCACAACGTGTGCTAATCTTCGGGATGCTGAAGAAGAGATGAATGGGCTTCAGAGTGAGTGCGGTAATTAAAAAAATCCTTCATTATTTGGACCTGCATCTTTAGCTGTTTTGGAAGGAGTTTCCTTCTCGAGTTTCAAACACAAGCGTGCTACAGTTAAGTCACAATATTCCGTGGTAAAATCTTGTTTGTTACTGTCATTCCCATTCTTTTTGTTTAGAATCATAATAAAGTTGTATATAAAATATCTAAAGAAAAAGTCATGAGAATTATAGTTTTATTTTGAGACGAGAAGGAAATAAACAAGGAGAAGATTCTGGAAGTAAGAGGGCATCGTACGTGAGGAGGAAGCTGTACTTGACAGATCAGAAGTGCACGTTAGAACAGGATGACTGCGCTCTGACACGATCCAATCTGATCGGGAGACTGAAACTGTGGATCTTCTATAAAAGTCTCAGCAAGTCCACAAGCCACTGGACTGATATTCTCTGAAATGACGAGGGCCATACACTTCTGAGGATGACTGACATTTGCCTTAAATAACTGACACACAAAAAAGTTAACTGAAGAAAAAAAATGTATTGTCCAATCGCACTGTCACTAAAGTCACACTGGAAACAATGATTTCTGCAACAGCGAATGCGAGGTAACATCCCAAGTATTCACAGACAGCACTGGAGTTGACACCAAGCCTCACCCACTTATCTAGAATTTAAGGAGCACCACCATATGCCAAATTTAGTACTGGGTACACAGGACATTCATGAGTAAGACTTGCTCTCCAACATGCTGGAATCCTCGGCCCAGACTCCCAAAAGGCCTCGGAACCTACTGTACAACTCTGTTACGTAGACCAGATGCCCTGCTGATGCACAGCCCGGTTCCAAGTGTTTTTTGCATTATGTCATTCACCCCAACAGATGCAACTCGGCCTCTGCTGGCGAGTGACTGGGGCTCTGTAACCCGAGGCCTTTGCCCCCACTTGCATGAACAGATGCCGTCACCAAAGCGCCTCCCGGTAACTTCAGCCTGATCCCTCTGGAGCCGGGCAGCCTCAGCTGCATTCTTCTTCCACGAGTCAGGTGTTCAAATCACATTCACCAGCCTTTCTTTGCAGAAACTGCCGTTTTTAACTCTTGCCCATCACTGTATCCCTAGTCCCGAGAGTAGTGTCTATTATAATTACTACAAGAGAAATTGAAAACCAACCTTTTTTACAATTTACCTGTGTATTAATATTTGCTCGTTCTCATTACTGGTAATCTTCCAACATTGATTCTATCTGCATAAACCTTAGCGTAGCTTTATAATAATCGTGATCTTATACTGCAACTATGCATCAGAGAGCGGTAATGACTAAGGATGACGGAAAAAGAATCAATGTCATTGAGTTGTGATGCTGGAGAGAGTATTGAATATACCATGGACTGCCTAACTAGGTGCTTTTAAGAAATATTTTTTGTTTCTAGCATGATTTCTACCTTCTAATTTGAGGCCTCCCAAAAAGCTAATTGGCAAATCCTGCCAGCATCTTAGGTAAACCACTAACAGGAGTGTTGAATGAAACAAAACCGTAACTGCCACAGAGCAACTTGCCACAGACAGAGAGTGACACAGAGAGTGAGACAGACAGTGAGACAGCAGTGAGCAGCTGTCTCTTCATTCACACCTTCACACCCATCAACTTTCAAATCCCTCAGCATCACTCCCAGGCATTTTCCTTAAAGGAATTATGTGGAATTTTGTCAAACACTTTGCTTCCATTTTGCTGTGTTGCAAGCACACTCACACGAGGTATCCGGCATACCTGTTTGCCAAAGAGGTGGAACTGACTCATAACTGGCCCCTCCATGAGTTTTCTGAGGCATATAATCTCACAGGAGACTGCCCATCCTTCCCCCATGAAGCAGCTGATAGCTTCGAAACTGGGTGCCTCTGGGATTGCAATGCAGCCTCTCACCTCTGCTCTTGTCATGTGCAGTCAAGTTGCCTGTGACTCACAGGAGCCCCACAGAAGCTCTGAGCCCTGTCCTATCCTGAGCTAATTGCACTGCCTCCAACACGCTTGTCCTCGATTGATCAGGTCATTGTTAGTTTACAGTCTAAAACCTGCAGAGCTAAACTTAGGAAATTTAAAAGTCAAATTCTAATAAATCTGATGTCTTGGCATTTTAATTTCTCCAAGCAATTTTTCCATTTTGAGGCCATGTATCCCCCTTATCTGGAGCAATGAATGCTCTGACTAAATGTGGCAGAAATGGGTGTCAGGGAATAAATGGTCATGGGGTCCACATAAGAGTTCATGTAAAGAGAACTCTCCACGGCCTTTTAATAAGGAGTTGTGCTTTCTACCTCGGAGCAGACAGTTCTAATCCAGAAGCTGCTTCATGAGAGAAGAACGGACAATTTACTCTCAGGCAATATGTTGTTGTTGTT
>NW_006399950.1:3043082-3088981 GCF_000299155.1 Elephantulus edwardii | reverse complement strand
TTCCTGGAGCCTTATTTTTGGCCATGTCCTTCAAAGCAGCCTGAATTTCTTCTTTCATCACCATAGGCTCTTGCTCATATGTTGTTTCATGAGCATATATGTACAGGCAATATAGAGTCTCTGAAAACCTGCTGAAGGGTCAGCTATGAGTCGGTTCCAACTATGACCAGTTGAAAAACCTCAAAGCATTACCTGGTTGCATAGATGTAAAAATTAATCTCCCTCATTTTGGGTTCACATTTCTTGTTGATGCAAGAGTCTGAAGGCATGGAAGGCATGGATGGTGTTTATGCAGACTTTCTATCTAACCTGCAGGGCAGTGAGTTCATGCGACACTCACGACAGGAGCATTTCTTGGTATTGTGCACTGGTTCAAGGTTAGCTGAGAGACTAAATATTAAATAAATTAAAGTTTTCAGGAATTTTGCAAAAAGGGTATTTTGGCTCCTTCCGATTAGAACGGTTTTTACTGCTTCTCAAGAATCATTGACAAATCCAGGCTTTTGAAGTCCGCTCTTCAGCTGATCAGGCTTCAACCATCCGTTCATAAAAAGCAATCCTTTCCTTTAGGGAAAAACACGCACCTATGACACATATTTGCTCGAGAATATGGAGTTTACCTGGGATAATGGAATCAATCACAGATTCTCTTTTTTTGTTTTCCTTTCGCAAGGATCTCCACATTTCCTTCTAAAACATATATTTACATTTAAAGGAAAAAGAATTCTTGTACAGTTTTGGGGTTTTTGTTGTGGGGTTGTTGGTTTGGTTTTTTTGTTTGTTTGTTTGTTTGTTTTGTATGCTGGAGAAGAGTGCTGAATGTACCATGGACTGCCAGGAGAACAAACAAGTCTGTTCTGTAGAGGTTGAAACCAAGCTGCTCCTTGGAGGCAAGGGTTCTGAAGTCCCATCTCACATACTTTGGGCACATGGCCAGGAGGGACCAGTCCTTGGAGAAGGACATCCTTCTTGGAAGGATGGAGGGATAGTGCACGAGAGGAAGACCGTGGATGAGATGAATTGGCTCAGTGACTGGAGCAGTGGGATTGGGTCTGTTGGAGAAGATGAGATTGGCTCAGGATAGGCCAGGGTTCACAGCTGTTGTGCACTGAGTCACAGGTGACTCAACAGCACATAACAACAACAAACACACAGAGTTTTTTAAAAACCTACCATGTGCACACATTCTAAAAAATGTATCTTCCTCTAGAGTAGCTTGTAGAATAATAAAAAAGCAGACATAACATCAATGAAAATAAGTGCAATAAATATTTACCACCTCCTTTGATTTCAAATGTATTCTTTATCTAGCTGAGCATGGCCTTGGGGTACTAATGTTGGTCTTGTTTCTTAAAATACAAAAGTACTGAGTGTCATGCAATTGCTTCACTGCTAGTGGAAAATGCCCATCTATCAATATTTATGTGCTCTGCCTGAAAAGAATTTTGTGATTTCGATCCTTAGCTGTGATTAGTCTATCAATGTTTTCTATATTTGATTCATTGTATATTTTAATAAAAAAGAGAGAACTCAGAAGCTGAATGTTGTGGGATTATTAGAGCAATTTGTTAAAATCTTACGACAGTATTTTTTACATAAATTATTAAAAAATAAAAGCCTTCTTATAAACTCAGCCTTGTGAATACACCATCACTTATTCTGATATAGAATAAGGATGATAAATAGGCCATTATTGCATTTAAATCATAAATATTCATTAGAATACATTCTCTGGTCAATCTGCGCCTCTTTATTTTAGCTCATATTCTTTCTTTTCATTCCTTTTTGGTACTTTTGCTAGAAACAAAATGACAGCCATAATTCTGCAGGCTTTGTGCTTTTTCACGGTGAAGCCGAGCTTTGGAAAAAAAATTAACTGATGGAGGAAAAGCTCAGTGATGTCAAATGCCTTGCTTGTTGATTCCAGAGGGAAATTGGAATAAATTATTGGTATAATAATATTGCTCAGGGACTGGCAGCTTTCTGAAAACATTAACAAAATGATACGAAATTGCCAGAGTGAATTCTTTCCACAGTTGAAGACAGAGATTGTAGTCTCTTGAATATGAACTAATTTGAATTCTTCTCAGAGTCTAACACATTTATAAGAAAACATTTAAATATAACAATGAAAAGAGAGCCATCAATTTATTAACAATTTCTCATACTGCTCTTCAGCACAATCATCATTTACAGAGGAAAGACTAACGTTCAACACCAGCTTACTCTGTATTACAAAGCATAAAAAAGGAGTCCCACATTCCAAACTCATTCAGACAAAGTATAATAGACAGTGAGGAAAGCACAAATAATTCTCTCTTTTCTGTTGCATTACTATGTTGGCTATTAATGAACAGTTGAGCTATTTTGATTATGAAATAAAAGAGTTAATAATAAGTTATCCGTAGAATCCTTCTCTCTCTGACTGACCACCTTTCCCTGCATGATGTGTCTCTCTAAGGACAGGTTCCTCCTGAAAATAAGCCCCAAGTAAGTGGATGAAAGAGAGAAAGATTCTTAACAAGCTGGACCGACCCAGTGCTGCCACTCTGGGCTTGAGGAGGACAGAGACCTCGAGGTCCACCCTGGCCAGGGCAAGGTTCAGATCTGGTGTTTATATGAGTTGTAGGTGACTTGATGACACCTACCAACAACAAATCCTAGTTGATTTCCTAATTTCTAAAATATTTTTACTACATTAAAATTTCTGTAGAACTACAATGACTGCATTAGGGCACACTTTAAGATTTAATAATGCTTTGTGGATTTTATTATGTCTTTGAACTATGGGTGAATATATCACTTTATACTACAAATACTGATTGTTTATTTGATATCGGGCCACATGTTAGGATATAAAGACATAAGACACGATATTTCCTGTGAAGAAGCTCTTACCTGAGTGAAAGCAATTGGATGGATGGATGGATGGATAGATAGATAGATAGATAGATAGATAGATAGATAGATAGATAGATAGATAGATAGACAGATATAGATGATAGATAGATAGACAGATAGACAGATAGACAGATAGATAGATATAGATTCTAGATAGATAGAGATAGATGATACAGACAAATAGACAGAGATAGATGATAAAGACAGACAGACAGATAGATAGGAATAGATAGATAACTGAGATATTTTTATTATAAAATAAAGGAGTTAAGAATAAGTTATTGGAATGATCTTAACTGATCTAATGTTTACAATTATACTAGATCGCACCATGAAGGTCATTATCTTATATTAACTGTATGGCCATTGCAGTCCATTACCTCCACAGGCTTAGAATTCTGACACATGCTTTGAAAGCATGTAATTCCAGGCTGAACAGGTGCCTTACGTGCAGTGTGGTCAGGAGCAGTGCTAACGCGGAGCGGCAGAGAGAAGCAGGCTCGAGGGTGGGAAGCCATCAGCTACAGAAGAGCAACCGCAGCGGATGAGCTAGGGGATGAGTTGCAGCCACATCAGCATCTACTACAGATGACGCTCTGGATACCCATCTTTGTAGACTGCGAGTCCAGAGGGGAAGTTTGGTTCTGAGGAGTCACAAAAGGCTTTTGAACACGACAGATACCTAAGCGGGGTAGCTGTTCTCCAGGCAAATGTGGGGAGTGGAGTGGAGGCTGCTATTTAACTTAGTTGTTGCTGGCTGGCTGTAGTCAGGTCGACCTCCAGCTCGCGGTGACCCTCACACAGTGGAACACTATGCTGTCCTCTCCTACATCAGGCCCTTAATTGATGAAGATGACACAATTGAACACAAAGGGTTTTCATTGGCTCGGTTCTAAAGTAGGCTACAAGCCGTTTCTTCTAGCTCATCTGAGTCTGGGAGTTCCTCCTGAAACCTCTGCATCACCGCAACACACAAGCCTCCACAGACGGATGGCTAATGGATGCTTGGGAATTGATCCTCCATCGCTGGACCACCACTGTCTCACTACGTGCAGATAGTTTTAGTGAAATGCTGATTACAGAGGGGTCGGTAAGCGTGGAGTCTCACCTACATGGCAGCTGAAGTCAAGTGGGAAGCCTGAGGATACGCACGCTTGCCGTGCCACGGGCAAACGCAGGCTCACATAGGATCAGGTTTCTGTGTCAATACACATGCTCCAAGCTACTGCCTGTCAGAGGCTCTGGAGGCATCACCCACAGCATGTCGCACTGCGGACCTCAGGCAGTGTTTCTCTAGCAGTTCAGATCTACCAGTGGCTTCAAAGAAGAAAGATGAATGGTCACTAAGAGTTGAATCAACGTGATGGCGATGAACGCTCAGTTAAGTGTACTGACAATAATGGACAGCTCGTTCCCTGTAAGACAGACAAGGAGTTTCTTACTGATGTTACAGAGGCAGTTGTCTTACCTCTCCTCCTGGGTTGGATCAGGAAATGTGGGAGTAGGAAAGGGAAGTCAGGGGCAAGGGGGCTGCAGAAACTGGGCAATGGCGCGTGGACAGGCACAGAAGTCTTCAGGCACAGGCCTCAAGACTCCTGCTACTGTGGGGCTCGGGAGCAGAAAGTCAGTTCTACAAGAGCAGGAGAAGGCAGGAGGGGCCTCAGGCTCTCAGGAAACGAGTAGCTGGGGTTATTGGCAAGTCAGCCTACTCTCCAAGATGTAGTGTAGGGCGTGAGAGTTCAAATGTGGTTCTTGGAACTCTGTGCAGCTAGGAGCTGAAACAGAGCAGCGTCTTAAAGCCCAGGACTGACTGACCATCAGAACCAGAAGAGTAGCAGCAAACGCTGGATCTAGGACCCCTCACCATGCACTGAAACTGGGGTTTCCGATGTTCCTTATCTAGTCCCTGGGCAATTACGAGCTATGCATCTGAGAGCTGGACAATGAATGACAGAAAAAGAACTGATGCCTTGGAGCTGTGGTGTTGGAGAAGAGCACTGAACATCCCATGGACGGCCGAGAGAATGAATAGATGTGTCCTGGAGAGGGTGCAGCCAGAGTGCTCTTTGGAGGCAAGAATGATGAGGCTTCACCTCACATACTTTGGACATGTTGCTAAAAGGGGCTATTCCTTGGAGAAGGACATGATGCTGGGAAGGGTGGAGGGTCAGTGAAGGAGAGGAAGACCCTCAAGCAGGGGGATTGACACGGTGAGTGTTGCAATGGGCTCTGTGTGTCAGGAAGTGTGAGGATGGCGCAGAACAGACAGGGTTCAGATCTTTTGTTCATAGCGTTGCTAAGAGTCGTACTCAAATTGATAACAACTAACAACAACAACAACAACAGTCTCTCGGTAGTGAACCCCTTAAGGCACTTAACTGAAACGTACTCAGAAGGTTGGTAGTTCAAACACACAAAGAAGTGTCTTAGAAGAAAACAGAAGACAGTCTACTTTTGTAAAGCCAGCCACTTGGAACCCTAGGACAAACGTGTGCTCTCACACAGGGTTGCCAGGAGCTGGAGATGACTTGACGGCAACTGATTTCCTTTCCTTACAAACTCATTGATTTGTACCAGCCTTCATGGACATAGGAACATCTGGTAAATGTGTTTTAAATAATCAGATCCTTAGCGCCCCTACATTTTATGCTTCAACAGGTTTAGACTGTAGTCCACGTAGCAGCAGGCTTATCAAGTCTCAGCTGGCAAGGATGCTGGCGGGTGGTCTGCAGCCTACGTGACAACAAGCACTGAGGTTGTTCGAGTTGATCCCCAGGTCTCAACAGCATGGAACGTCCAGCACAGAAGGAATTGTCCAGAATTGCCCTGGGTTAGATCAGGAAGTGTCACATCTCATAAAACCACTCAGTTCTAGATAACCAAGGGCAGTTGTCCTCTTCAGAGTAAAGGAGAGCAGCGGTATTTCAGGGAGCTCCCTGGAGCTGCAGGCAGCCCGGAGTCTTCTCCTACTGCGGGCCCCGACAGGCCCCACACTACCCCGGCCCCGTCCTCCCTCCACACCCTGCATCACGCTCCTGTCTGGACTCTTCTTGGCAAGCGTCTGTGACACTTGCTGATGTATGATCTGAGGTCCTGAGATGATGGCCAAAAGGGCACAAATGCACCTCAAATTTCTTCACACTTGGAAATGGAGTAACTCCAGAAGAATAGAAGGACACTAAAAATAATTAAGATGGCCAAAATAGAAAATTGATAGATAGATAGATAGATAGATAGATAGATAGATAGATAGATAGATAGATATTGATAGAGATAGTAGAGATATTATACACATAATAAGGTTTTGGTTGTTTTTTAACTGAAATCAAGTGGAAAATCACACCAGCTTTGGCTGAGTACGCACAGAAACATCCTGGCATACTGGGCTGGCACTGATGACCGCCGCTCAGCTCCCCACTGAAAGAATGACAGTCCCTAGACGCTTCGGGAGAAAGGCCTGAGGATCCACTTTCAAAAGAGCTCAGGCAGGGCAAACTGTATGGAGGCCAGTTCTGCTCTGAAACTCAGGAGTCTCCCTGGCTCAGAATTGACTTGGGGGCAAGTGGTTCCTGGTCAATCACACCCAGGCAGAGATGTGGTTCTGGGCTCAGGTCCTCTTTGAATTCTAGCTCTACCACTTACAAGACATGTGACACTAGGCAGGTCACTTCATCTTGCTATTTTTCCGTTTTCCCATCTGAAAAGTGGTGATAATAACAAAGTCAGCCTTCTAGGATTAAATTTATCAATGCCTATTACAAAGCCTGAGACAGACAAGGTCATCCATGTAGTAATCATTCCATGAACAGAAGTTATTATTACCAAGACCCTAATAACTCTAGCCATGCACAGTCACTTGTATGAGTAAAGCTAATCCTTCAACACTCTAGCAAATGAAGTTGTAACTCTCAAAGCCATTTTAAACCGTCATAGGCACAGAGCAACTTCATTTCCTCTCATCAAAAACACTATGTGGAAAAATTTGCCCCGCACTTCAGCCTTGTCCTGGCGCTGGCGGCCGGCCGAATGAACCAGCCCACACAGCAGGCTGGAGCGCCCAGCAAGCCCGCAGGCACAGGACGCGGCCTGGAAGCCCTCCAAAGCCCGCAGACACTCAGATGACTCCAGCTTGGTGGAGGCCTCGTGCTGGGGGTGCGTCCTCAACCGCACACTCCACCTCCATATGGGCTCAGCCCTCTTCACCTTCCCCTCTGACTGCGACAATGAGAATATTGAAATCAATACGTCCCCTCTCCTTGCTCCAAACTCTCAGGTGCTATGAAGTGAAAAATGATTCCAGAGGAAGCAGCCAAGGCGGAGGCGGGGAGGACAGAGGTGGCAGTTGGAATTGGCAGATAACTACCATCCAGGGGAACAGGAGAGAGTACCTTGAACTGAGGTGACAGCTCTCTGGGTCTCACTCCAGTTCTGTCCCTGTTCACTCACGGAGAAAGGTAATTTTCAATCAATGGACCTTGCAATCTCCCATTTGTAAAATAAAGTCACTGGACCAGATAAACAGCTATTATCCCCTCTGGCTCGAAAAATCCTAAGAATATTTGACGACAGTGTCAGCTGGCTGGTTTCAGCAGCTTTTCCCATCTCTCTCATAACCATTGCAGCACATTCTTCTAGCCCCCGACCTTCAAAGCATCTTCCTCATCCCAGGTCTGGCTTTTCTACCACTCTAGACTTTGTCTTAATTCTAACTCACCTGCTGTATGTGAACCACGACCAGCGCGTAAAGATATTCAATAGTCCCATACCAGTCAGATTCATTTGACAGTACACACACACACAATTATAAAAATAAAGCTAGTCAACAGATGTCTTTGGAACTGAACACCTGCATCAGCCTTTTCACTTGTTTAGTTGGAATCTTGGCTGGAAACGCACCCAAACGGGGAAGCTGAGACAAATTAAACGAAGGGCTTACTGTGAGGCCTGTAGAGGCACTGTGGTCCTGGTGGGCTCTGTGACACTGACAGCCAGCAGTTACAAAGCACAGCTGGAGGAGTCTACCTGGAGATGTGGAAGCACTCTAGGGCATCAGAGAGGGCAGAAATGTCCTTCCTCTTCTATCCCTGCCTGAGTGAGAGGACAGAGATGTCAAAAGAGCCCTCAGGAAGCAGCTCCCGCAACGGTGTGGGAAAGGGCGACCATATATATAAGGGGGCTTCTGCAGAGGGAAGTGACCAGCCTACATCTCCATCAAAGGACACACTCCCCGGCCACACCACCATCTCTACGTATGTCCCTCCTCTCTCGGTGTCTTCCATCAGCCGACCATAACAGGAAGCCGGAGTGCTTACACAGGCCCTGAGGGTCAGCCTTCCAGGGCTCTCCAATGCTGACCAGGTTCAGCAGAGGCTCCAGGCCAGGCCAGGAGGGAAAGGCTTGGAGTTCTGCTCTCGGAAATGAGACGATAGACAACGATGTCAATTCCTACCCGGTTCTGGGGATGATACGGACCTGCCGGCTTCATTCTGTTCTTCTCAGAGCTCCTGTCGTTCGGTGGCTGACTGGATGGTAAGAGCTCACTGGCCTTGAGTGAATTCTGAGCTGCAGTGGCCCCGCATCGAGTGTTCGAGGCTGTGAATCTCTGGAAGGAGACTACTGGTCTTGCTCCTGCTGAGAAAACTGGTGGGTTTGAACCCCAGACCTTTTTGGTCAGGAGCATAATACATAACTCACTGTGCCATCCTCTCCTAAACCAGTCTCACTGACTCCAACACACCTAATCCCATCGGTCCAGGTATCATGCCAATCCATCTCATCTAGGTCTTCCTCTCCTGCATTGTCCCTCCACCCTTCCGAGAATGATGTCCTTCTCCAACAACTGGTCCCTCCTGGCCATGTGCCAAAACTATGTGAGACAGAGATCCAGAATTCTAGCCTCCAAGGATACACTTGGTTTCACCCTAAGACAGACCTGCTTGTTCTCTTGGCAGTTTATGGTATGTTCCAGACTCTTCTCCAGCACAACTCAAAGGCATCAATTCTTCTGTCATCCTTAGTCAGCTCTCTGATGCAGAGCAAGTAATTGTGAAGATCATGCCATGGATCAGGCACACCTTAGTCTCTAGACTGGCATCATTGCTCTTTGGCACTTTGGGGAGGCCCGTAACAGCAGACTTCCCAATGCAATTCGTCTTTTGATTTCCTGACTACTGGTGCCAAGAGTGTTGATTGTGGAGCTGAGCAGGCTGTAATAGTTAACACCAAAATCTCTATCCATTATGGTGCTGTCAACTGACCCAGTGGTGAGAATTTTTGTCTTACTAATGTTAAGCTTCAATCCATATTGAAGACTGCATTCTTGACCTCAATTTTGGCAAGCAAGGTTGTATCATCTGCATAACACAGGTATAGTAAACAAATCAACATTTTCACAATATTAAAGGAAAAACATTGTAGCATCAATAATCAATCTGGAGAGAATAATTTTAACATAAATACAGTTTAGAGTTATATGAATGTAATCATAATAAAAAAGTACACAAGTTTCTATTTCATTATTCTTTTCTAAACTTTGCACAGATAATACATTCCCTCGCTGCCTACCTTATGGTAAGTCACCACACACATTAACTCATTGAACCAGAGAGGTGCAGAGGGGTAAAGTGAGGTCCTCAAATAAACAAACTAACAGACGACAGTCAGCATTTGAAAGACTGGCTACTAAGAACTGCTCCAAATCACCTGACAGGTGATCACAACGCCTCCGAAATCAGGGAGCATGCTTGGTGAAGCATGCTTGGTGAAACAAACTCCACGCTGAAACAAATCCACGGGTGTTGAGTTTATTTCAGTGCACGGCACCCTTACGGTACAGAGTGGAACTGTCCGGTGTGAGGACTGGACCGGATCACGCCGGCTTTGTTCTCTTGTCCAGGAGCCGCTATGAGTTGGAATCCGGGCACTACTCCCAGACAACAGCAGCCTTGTCTGAGCTGCTGGTCGCTGGAAGCACTTACCCCTGCACCACCACAGTCCAGTGCCATCCAGCTGACTCTGGCCCATAGTGACCCTACAGGTCAGGGCAGAAATGTTCACAGGGTCTCTACGACTAAATTTTCAAAAAAGCAGATTGACACACTGTCCTTACTGGACTGCTGGACTCTGAGGCAGCAATGAGCATTGCCCACTGCAGCATGAGGGAGACAGGACCTTCACATGGTGGTTCTGGGGTGAGAAGATGCATCTTTTCCGATGCACATGTGATCCTACAATCTGATTGGTGGTTCTAGGACATGCATCTTTTTCAATTATGTGAACCTACAATCTGATTGGTGGTTCTGGGATGAGTGGATGCATCTTTCCCGATGCACACAGGAGCCTACAATCTGATTTTGAGTTGGATCCATCTTGTGTCCCCAAGAGTCTAAGTCCATATGTTTACTAAGAATCCAGAAAGATCTGACAGAAACCACATGACTCCACTTTTCTCATCAGGTGTGCGGAGGCCTGCGCTGTGGCAACCATTGTCGGGTAGACCAGACAGCTAGTTAGTGAAATCAGGTCTTGCCTTCTGACGGAACAGGCTGTTTGTAGGATTTCTACACCCCTTTTTAAGCGGTCCACACTATAGTTCAAAATGGCTGTTCTTATTATTAAATCCCTTAGCAATTCTAAATGCCAAGGGTAAATGCTCCTTGAAAGATCATGTTTCAAGTATGATCAGGCTATAAAAGAGACTTTTACAACAATACTGCTACCTGGCACATGCACTGCACTTTTTTAAAAATTTATTTTATTTTATTATTTTAGTGTGCGTGTACCATCAAATCAGATCTGACTGGTACAGGAGGAGATTGTCCCTCCTTCCCCGGCAGAGCATCTGGTGGATGCACTACACTTTTGATTTGCAGCTTCAGCAATCACTGCTTCAACTGTGATGCTTCCTGACTGTAGGTGTGCTCACAGCCTCATCCTGTGCACTGTCTCCCTCCTGCCTCTGCTCACCCCTGAGCCCCCTTGTGGTCAGCTCCCAAAGGTCCCAACCGTAAGATCCATGGCGGCCAGCTCTGCACCACACACACTGGCCAGAGTCACAATCGACTCAAGCGGTAGCTGGCTGCTGGTTACAACATATGCTTCAAAAGCTCCTCTCTGCAGTGGGAACTGTTACTATGCTCTTTTTCTATTTAACAACAACAACAAAGACGCAGAGAGATTCTGTGAAATAGTCAAGACCCTATTATCATAAGTAATGGCATCTGGAAGGTTCACATGACCCCAGCATCCATGCTTCCAGTTCCTCTACTCCACACACCTGTCTCCTTGCCTTGGTCTAATCAGAGAAAAGGAAACAGCAGGTGGAAAAGGGAAGGCCTAGGAAGGGCAGCTGTCTGGAGCAAGACCTGCAAGAAGCCCAAGTCCTCTCGTACTTTTCTCCTTGAGCTAAAAGGTAGTTTGTTTTTCTCTCGGGATAGAATCAAATCTTTAAAAAGCTACAAACCCCTATTGGAACATCCTCAGGACTGCGGCTGTTCAGCACTGTTATCATTTTTCTCAGGAAAAAAAATGAACAACAAGAAGAAAACAGAGATCCTAAGAAAATGACATTATTTTCATCAAAACATGTCAGATCTCTGACCCTCACCAAAGAGATCTTGATGTATATATTCAGTACACAAAACCTCTCTGCCTGACTTCACAGAAGTTTAAAAAGAAGAGAGATTTTTACCTGCAATATGTTAAGTGAAGCTCTCCAAATGAAACTCATTTTTTAAGGTAATTGAATACTGTTTTACTTATTTAAGAGCAATTCCATTCCACCTACTTTATGCCATTAGCATATCAGACATTTGTGAGCAGACCAGAAAAGAAGAGGTTCTTCACCTCCTCAATTTGCCTCCTAGTCACTCTATCTTTGTGAGCAATGAAAAGATTGAAGGAATATCAAATTTCCCTGCATAGCAACCAAATCTGAAGTCTCACAGTAAGAGCAAACATGCCTTTCACCCAACATGAAATGCGCTTCCGCCCTCATTTTAGTCCTACATCTGGTCATCTCTAGATCCAGGTAACACAAAGCATGCCCAGAGTGTCCACTCGCAGTCTGCGGTCCACACAAGCAGATCATCTGGTGCACAAGGGAGGGACAGTGACTCAGAACTTGCTTAATCAGGGAGAGCACGGCCTCAAGAATTCTCTCCGAGATAATCAAGATGGCACATAGACATTTTCATGCACAGTGATCCCCAATAACTTCCCCAGGCCGCTTGAGATGTTGCATGATGAAGATGTAATCAGCCTCAGCCAGTTTCTGCTGGTGCTAAGATTCCGTTTTCTATTAGTCATTCTGACCATCTCCCTGACCCTCCTCCCTCACCAGGGTCCCTGGGAAAAGACATCATGCTTGGAAAAATAGAGTCAGTAAAAGAAAAAGAACCTCAACAAAACAGATTGACACAATCTCTGCACCAATGGCCTTGAGCATGGCAGCTTGTAAGACCTGCCCCGGCCAGGGCCAGCTTCCAATCCATCATTCATAGGGCCAGCAGAAGGCATAGTACCTTGACGGCAACTAATAAGATCAACATGCCTTTGATATTCTCCTCTGCACATTAGATTAACTACTGCCAGTTTAAACCCATAGAGACAGTTCTCTATGAGAGTGAACTATTTGCTCCAGGTAGACAGGCCTTATTAGGTGCACTGAACTTGTAGTAGCCAACTCCTAGTTGTTCACGCGGCCTCGGGGCTCCTTGTCGCTCATTACCAAGACAGCATATTGTCCAAGCTGCTTCCAATGTGTAAGAAAACCCTTTTGTTGATATTATAAGAAATAAGATTTTGTCACAAACAAGTTCTACACAGTATACAGCAAGTGCCGTAACTCGCACTCGTTTCCCACATCATAGCCTATGGATGTCTCACGAGGAAAAGAAAGGCAGCCCCTGGTTTCAGAAAGCTGGTGTGTCCCCACAGGTGTTGAGAACTGGCCTGCCGGGCACAGGGAAGCCTATAACTTCAGTGTCAGGCACAGCCACCAGGGACCGCAGGGATCGAGAGGGAAAATGTCCCATAAATGTGTCTGAACACATACATACATACATGAACATTTTTAAAATGAATTCCAATGAAAGTTTACAGAGACTTAGGGTTTCCATTCCATTCATTCCTTGATGTACTTTTCTCCCTGCCCACCCATCCCTCCCAATTCGCTCTTCTCTATGAAAAGTAAAAGAAAAATTCTTCCATTGTTATACAAACCCTCCCCCTAAGTCCACTCCACTGCGCAGCCTTTGTTCTGGACTCCTCTCATGACAATAATACCTAATCATACATACCTTTATCAGTTCTCTCCCTCATCTGATTCAATGCAGTAACATAAATACTGCATACTGCATTGATACGTGCACATTTTTAAACCTCAACAAAAATAACTAAACATAGCCCCATCCTCATATGAGTGCTGTTCTTCTGCAATCACAGCTTTAGCAGCTTTCCCCTCTTTCCTCTGAGCTCAGTTCCAGGAAGCGACCCATCTACAGCATCGCTGGCTACCACTTACCGAGAACATCAATTCTGAGCAAATCTCTGCGCGTTTCTTTAAGCCCTTTCCCAGGCCCCTCCACAGGACCAAGCTTCACAGACGCTTTATCTAACACTCTTTTATTCAGATACTCCATGGTTTCCTCTCATCCCTCCCACTAATATATCCAACTTATTCCACTGTGGTGTTGGAGAAGAGTGTTGAATATACCATGGCTGCTAGGAGAACAAACAGGTTCGTCCTAGAGAGGGTGAGACTAGGCTGCTCCTTGGAGGCAAGGATTCTGAAGCTTCATCTGACATTTATTTGAACATGTTGCAAGGATCAGCTCTTAGAGAGGGCCATTATGTTTGGGAGGGTGGAGGGATGGCGCAGTAGAGGAAGCCCCTCGATGAGATGGGTTGACTCAGTGGCTGGGGTCCTGAGGGCAGCTGTGTCAGAGGCAGTAAAATTGGCACAGGACAGAGCATGGGCTGTTGTACATAGGGTCATTACGAGTTGGAGGCAACTCAACAGCACATAACAACAACAAAAAATGTGATGATGCTTATGTAGACACATATTTTCTATTTTGAAAAGGATTATTATACTTGTACTCAGTTCTGACTCATGTAGAAAATTATCCACCCTAACAATTTCACATACCAACTGAATATGACAACTACTTGCAACAGTAGCCAATGCATTCTTGCCTCTATAGAAAGGCTAGTTTTTACTTTTTAAAATAGAAAGACTTAATTGCTTCTTGGATCTTATATGCTCATTAGAGGAAAATATGAAATATAATTTAAAAAATCACAAGGTTAAAAATAAACCATCTCTCTTTAAAAGACTTCTTGTTGGTACCGAACCCAACCAGTAGTCATTAATCAATTCTAACTCATTTAAAAAAATGTTTCTTAGAAACATGGATGGCAAGACTTGAACTTGCTTACTTTGGACACATGATCAGAAGTGACCAATCCCTGGAAAAGGGCATCACTGTCGGTAAAGAAGAGAGCCAGTGACAGTAAAGGACATTGAGACGTGGATCCACTAGCAACAATGACAGACTTGAGAGACAGGCAGGCATGAAGGTGCACAGGACAGGGACGGGGAGACTTTCTGTCCTGTTGGCTGCCAGGATCAGAGCCAATTCAGTATGGTGTTGTTGTTGATTTCCTTTGAGTCGAGCATGACTCATAGCAACACTATGAACAAAAGGCCTGAAGCCCCTCTACAACTAACAATATTTATCAAAGTTCATAGAGTTTCCGGAGGCATGTTATTTAAGAAGTGTCCTGCTTCCAAACCTGCCATAGCACGTTATTGTTCTTATGTGCCATTGAGTTGCCGGTGATCTATAGTGACCCTATGTACAGCAGCTCTGAACCCTTCCCTGCCCTGAGCCAGTCTAACTAACACCGACACATCAACCTCCATTACCCGAGTCACTGTATCAATCCATCTCATCCGGGGTCTCCCTCTCCCGCGCTGTCCATCCAGCCTTCCAAACATGATGTCCTTCTCCAAAAACCAATCTCTCCTGGCCACATGCCCAAAGTAAGTGAGGTGGAGCTTCAAAATCCTAGCCCCTTGGACAGATTTGGTTTTACCCTCTCCTAGACAGACCTATTTGGCAGTCCATGGCATGTTCAAGACTCTTCTCCAGCACCACAACTCGAAGGCATCTATTCTTCTTCTGTCATCCTTAGTCATTGTTCAACTCTCTGAAGCATAAAAAGTAATTAAAAAGACCATGGCCTGGATTAGGTGCACTTTTGTATCTAGACTGACTGCACTCTGGAGAGGTCCATGACAGCAGGTTTTCCGAATGCAATCCATCTTTTGATTTCCTGACTACTGGTGTTAATTGTGGATCTAACCAAGTATAAACAACAAAAACCGTGTTTTCAGCACATGAATTTAAGAGGCTGAATAAAAAAACACAAAACAATCAAATATCAAGTTCTCTTAGTAATGGTTTTCTCATTTATAAAAGTAAGCTATTTTTTTTTATATGACATATATTCTTTTTTTTTTTTTTACAGAGGTTTTGGATTTCCATTCATTCATTGCCGCAATTTTCTCCCTTCCCACTATTTCGCAAGAATTATTTTGGTCATTAAATGAGATGATCAAAAGAAGCTTCACTCATTTATCCTCACTCCAAAACATGTATGAGTAAATGGTAAAGATTTGTATGATTCTTGTTAATATTTGTTAATAATACTGTTTTATGTGCCATCCAGTCACTTGCGACTATAGCAACTCTATGTAGCACAGCCCTGAACCCTGCTCTATCTTGAGCCAACCTCATTGTCTCTAACACACCAAACCCCATTTCCCTGTCACTGAGTCAATCCAGCTCATCCAGGGTCTTCCTTTCTTGAACTTTCCCTCCACCCTTCCAAGCATTATGTCCCTCTCCAAAGATTGGTCCCTCCTGGCAATATGTCCAAAGTATGTCAGATGGAGCTTCAGAACACTTACGTCCAAGCAGCAGCCTGGTTTCACTCTCTCCAGGATAAACCTGTTTTCTCCTAGCAGTCCATGGTGTATTCAATACTCTTCTCCAGCACCGCAGCTCAAAGGCATCAGTTCTTCTTGTATCATCCTAAGTCATTGTCCAGCTTTCTGATGCATAGCAAGTAAGAGCACAGACCATGGTCTGTATCGGGCACATCTTAGCCTCCAGACTGACACAGTTTCTCTTCAGTACTTTGGAGAGGTCCCTGACAGTATATTTTAGTATTTTATTTTATCTGTAACAATAGGCATATGTATTTATCCAAGTTCTAGCCTTTAATATTAAGAATTATGTGTAGTACATTGAAAGAGATGAGGGAGAGAACAGTTTAAAAGCGATATACGATTGCGTATTATGGTTATGACAAGAGTCCAGAATGAAGGCTGCATAATGGAGTGTACTGGGCGGGGGAGCAGGTTGTATACTAATGAAGGAATTTTTCTTTTACTTTTCAAAGAGAAGAGCAAACTGGAGGGGAGGAGTGGGCAGGGAGAAAAATGCAACAATGAATGAATGGAAATCCAAAATCTCTGTGGATGTTCATTAAAATTAATAAAATAATCTTTTTTTAAAAAAAAAAATAAACATTAACCAGATCTATTTCCTCTGATCTTAAGACTTAGAGTCACTGTGTTTATTTTCATGGGCTAGGAAGTATGAATCATTTTTAATTCTGCTGCTGAGTCTAAGAGAGAATTATATCTTCCAGACTGTCCTCTGTGACTGAGCTGAAATTGGTGACACTCAGTAGATATCGAACAATAACATCTTACTAATCATACCTCAGAGCTCTGGTACTCTATAGGCAAGAATCTGCACTCCAGTCCTGAAGGCACACGGTTCGAATCCACCAGCTGTTCTGTGGGAGAAAGATGGACAATCTCTTCCCAGGCAATTACTGCCTCTGAAAACCCACTGGAGGGTCAGACATGAGTCGGTTCTAACTTGATGGTCCACAACAACAACAAAAACAACAATCATGCCCTCTGACTAAAATATTCCCTTTATCTCTCCCCTGGAGATTTAGAGAATATTCTAATGGAGAAAGAGTTTACACAGAATTCTGGCACACATTTATTTGATAAATGCCACCAGATTCCGTCAGAAAGAGCTATAACGCAATGTGGGTGAAATACAGAGACAGTGGAAAGGGCTCTGCAGGATGAAGGGGCAGATTCCAGGGACCCACTCCCCTGTTACAAAAAGAGATATTTATTGCCTGCAGCACAGCTGAGGGACTGCATTTGGAAATGCCACAGAAAGTAGTCTGTGGCTGACAGGCTGGGCTCGGCCCAGGAGAAGGCATTTGGCAGGATCAGTCCCAGAATGGCAAGAAGCCTGTTTTCCAAACAGCAGCTGCAGAAAGAGGCCGAGTTTGTTCAAACTTATTTGGCCTCATTGTCATCACCCACTGCAGGCCTTCAGCTCTCCCAGGCACAGTGCAGCCTTTGTGATCCCAGACAGGAGAGAAAGAGGGCCGAGGACAGGAGAGGGAGCGAGGATGAGAGGGAGGGAGGGAGAGAGACCTGGAAGAAATGAGACCAAACGAAACAGAAGAAAATGGAGAGGAGATTAGAATTTCCTTGCTGTATCAACAATAAGAACCATGCTCTAGACAACTCGGACCAAGGGCTTGTTACCACAAAACAAACCGAGGTCGTATCTGTATAGATACTGATGTTCTGCTTGGAATTGATAGCTGCGTTCTAATTACTTCCTTTATCAAGGCTCTTGATGCTTACTATTCTTTTGTTTCATAATTAAATAATAAAACATTTTAAACATTGTAATTTTTCATGTTAAACAACCATTATCCATTCCAGAGGTGAGGAAGCACAGACTTTCTTTGTTAATAAAAAGGCCAATGATCACCCAAGGTTAGGGGGCAAAATCCCCAAATCTCAACCCATTTACACAATCAGGCAACTAAATATTCACCACCACTGCTTCTTATTTATTTGGTAGATGAAACACACTGTTACGAAGCTCATATAATTGGTGGTAACAGTTGTGTAGCATAAAACACAGGTTCAATAATCAAGTGACTGGGTACAAACTTGAGACCTCATTGTACATTAGCTGCAAAACTTCAAGAATGGTTCTAAAGCTCACGGTGCCTTGGTCTTTTATCTATCATGACAATATCAAAACAGAGGATGATGATGATGATGACAATGATAATAATAACAATAATAATAATAATACTTACACAACAGGTTAAAGTATAGATTAAGCCAGATAAAGATTAGGAAGTACTTACCATGGTTGCATACAGCAAACCCAACAGTGGCCATTAAGTCATCATAGGCTTGTGGCCCAGATGGTCAGGATTTTCGTTACCTGATGCTGCTAGGATAGAGATGCCTCAATTTAATCCTTTTAAGGAAGAGACTTATTCCTTGGATGTTTATGAAAGGTTGTTGTTGTTGTGTGCTGTTGAGTCAGAACTGACTCATCGCTGTCTCTTCAGCAGGTTTTCAGAGTTAGTAAAGTGCACAAGAGGAGACTGCCCATCCTTCTCCTGCAGAACAGCTGGTGGATTCGAACCAAGGAGTCCAAATTCAGGGGCTGACCTCAGGAGAAGGTCTGACATTACTTGGAGACCTCCAGGTAATACCAGGCCTTCCTCAGTCATACAGAGGTTTGTCATGTTAGGACCAGTCTGAGTAAGAGACTCACTTCACTCTGGTCCATTATTTCTTGGTGGTAATGAGGTCTTCCTTTCTTGACCTTCTCCCTCTTTATGTATTACGAGACTGAAAATACTTTATGTTACTTCCTAGAGAAACTTCTCATGCCTCAGGTAATGGCTATGATGAGATAAAGAAATATCACATCCCACCCTCAATCCTTGTATAACTGTTTTGTGTATCAGATCATGAGGAATAATTGCATAGCTTATATCATTACATTGTTACATTGATGCAATGATGGTCTTAAACCTGGTGGGCACTGTGAGGGTGGCAAGGTTTACTCTGTTGTCCATGGGTAATTATAAGCTGCAGTCAACTCAGTGGCACCTAACAAAAACACATGTACTTTAGAGGGCCATCGTTTGAGCTGTGGTGCTGGAGAAGAGTGTTGAATATACCATGGACTACTAGGAGAACAGTTTCATCCTGGAGAGGGTGAAGCCAGAGTGGTCCTTGGAGGCAAGGATTCTGAAGCTTTGTCTGACATACTCTGGGCATGTAGCAAGGAGGGTACTTAGAGAGGGACATCATGTTTGGGAGGGTAGAGGGACAGCACAAGAGAGGAAGATCTTCTATGAGATGGATTGATTCAGTGACTGGGGTATTAGGGTAGGTGTGTCAGAGACAACAAGGTTGGCACAGGACAGAGCAGGGTTTGGGGCTCTAGTACATACAGTCGCTATTAGTAAGCAACTCAACGGCACATAACAACAAGTTCAATTAATCAAAGAGTCTAAGTGAGTTTTATAGATTCCTCAATAGCTAAAATGTTGGAACAGGTTGATGGGCCCTTTTCTCCAGGTACCCCGAGGTAAACTCAAACCTCCAAACTTTCAGTTAATATGTGAGTCCTTAACTGCATCCCACACTCTCCAACACACAGAAAGCCCAACAGCTCGTCCCACTGCCACAAAGTTGGTTCTGCCTCAGAATGACTCTCGGTCGCATTTCTGAGCCTATAAGTTCTAATGGGTAGAAACTGTCCATCTTTTTCACTTTCAAGAACATGGTTCTGACCTACAAATGGATTTAAACCAGGGGAGATACAATGCCTTCTGGTTAACAAAAGACTATGGACTACATCACTACAGCTCTTTCAGTACAGTAAGAATTCAATAAATGTTCACACACGGGGCCACAGTTTAGGGACTGGTCAACTCTGTAGATAGGATACTGAGATCACGCGGTGGGTCTTGAAAATGTATGTTCATCATTCTGAGGAATTATGACATGAAAATAAAACCCAAATGGGATTGTCTTCATCTAGGGTGCAGAGTGGTTCTGAAGGAATGTGCTAGGAAGCAGTTCCCACACCTTAAAAGACTGAGGTAAATGGTCCCCTGAAAACCCACTTTGGCAGGGAAACCCCAAGAGTCACTCAAGTCCGTGGAGAATTTTTATCTCTTTAAGATAAAATTTATCTCTTTAAAAATTTATCTTTTGCAACTGATGAAAGCTTGAGGGAAATGCAGCGACAAGAGCACTTTTGCATCCAGTTTGAAGAGTTCAGCCTTTCTATAATGCAAGCGCATCTGCCTTTCTATAACGCAAGCACATCTGGGAAGACGAGGAAAAGATAAACAAAGAAGGAGCAAAAACAGACTTGCTTCTCTGCATTTTATACTTACAGAGAAGAGGGGCTTTGATCTCAGACTGGGCTCCCTACTGACTGGCTGCTGCTTCAGCAGCTCCTCTAACCTATTTAAGCTGGTAAAGGCACAAAAGCTTATCAGGTCAGAAGAGAAGGAATAGGATTGAGGTTGGGGGAAGGGTGCAGCAAATGAGTAGACAAGAACCTAGAACCTTTCATTACGCCTCCCTCAACCTGATCACATGATAAACAGCAGAGGCATCAGGATGAATTTATGGGAGCAGAGGTCCTTCCCAGCTCTGTGAAAATTCAATCTCCTCCACATTTTCCAGGAGACGTCAGGGGCTCTTTATAGTTATTAAGGCAGCAGAATTATTAGTTCTACGAAAAATATTGAAGCACGGTTGTTCTCAGGAATATCTTGCCGCTTAAGCTTAAATGTCATATGGTGTTTGATACTACCAGTAGGGCAGGCACAAGCCTACAGCCCGCAGAGGGAAAGGGTACAGAAGTGGGCACTAACCAGATCTGGAGCTGTCAGGGGTAGATAAGATGTTCTTTCTGAGAATGGTTTTGCAGCCAAGGACACAGCTTTCAATCTGCTCATTTCCTTCTGGATGTTCATATAAAGCTACCATTCCTCAGGCCTGGACAACAGAAAACCAAAACTCACACCCTCCCATCCTTGACTTCATTCTCATAGTGATCTGCCGTGAACTGGCAGAAGTTGTGGGGTAGATATACTTACAACAACCAAAAATGAGTAGCCGTGGCCACTGTTTGTTTACTATCAAACACCACAGAATCTGGTGCTCTGGTTTGGAGGTGTAGGGCTACAGATTCATGGAGTATCCTGGTCAACTGGTCTATTACTGTGTTTAAAGCCCTACCTATTGCTGTCTCCTAGCTCTCAACACACAGTACCTGAGGCATTTCAAGCTTGCAGGTAGGCGTCCGAGGCACAACCATTCATCTCTACTCTCTTGGCCTGGTGGGATACCTGTGTCAGGATAATGTTAAGGATTTAGTTGTATTCTCTCAAAGTATGTGTTGGACTCCTCCTTTATACCTGTGAATGTAGTGTAATCATTTCCTATGATTCAATCTACCTATTACACAGGTATGAAGTGTATAAAGTACTGAGAACTTATACTTTATACAAGGGATTTTATAAAGACTGACACTGGGGGAGAAATGGGAATTCCAAAACACTCAGTTGTGCTTATATGAAATCCCTACCTAGATCAAGAAACTGTAGTCTAATGAGAGAAAAAGAACACTGCACGGTTTAGAATGAACACAGGTGGGTATGACGGCTGTAACCACTTCCCATGCTTATTCATTCAATTTGCACATTGAACAAATCATTCAAGAAGGTGAACTTTCTGAAGATGAATGCTAAGTTATGCAGATGAAACAACCATATGTGTTGAAAGTGAGGAAGCCTTGAGCCTCTTGTATTGCAGGACTACAGGATTACAGCTCAAGGACTATGGATTACATCTCAACATTAAAAAAAAAGGAAAAGAAAAAAAAACTCACGAGTAGGCCAAAAGGCAACATCACGACAGATGGAGAAAAGGTTGAAATTGCCAATTATTTCATTTTTCTCAGATCCACAATCAACCCCCTTGGCACCAGTAGTCAGTAGATCAATAGAGTACATAGTAGTGAGAAACTCTGCTATTGGAAACCTTTCTAAAGTCCTGAAGACTGAAATTGTTAAAGACCAATGTGGACCTGGTATGCATCTAAGAGCTGGACAATGGATGAGGATGACATACAAAGAGTCAATGCCTTTCAGTTGTGGTGATGGACAAGAGTACTATCTATCTTTTGAACCAGCAAAAGAACCAACAAACGTCTTTGAGAAAGTGCAGCCAGAGTGCTCCTTAAAGGCTAGGATGGTGAAGCTTTATCTGTCTTCGGGCGTGTTGCTAGGATTCCTCAGAAAGGGACATCATGCCTGAAAAGGGGATGGTTCGCAGAAGAGAAACACCTTCACTGGGACAGATTGATGCAGTGACCGCAGCAAAAGGCTCAGGTATGTCAGAGGTGATGAGGATGGCTCCCAGTTCAGCATCAGAAGAGCAATCAGTGTTATTCATCGCAGCAAGAACTCAAAGGAAAATATGATCACATGATCATCTTAATTGATACAGAGAAGACATTTGAAATAGTCAACACCCTTTCCTCAAAAAAAGGCATGAAGAGAAAACTCCTCCACACAACTTAAAGCATATATATGATACTGAATCTATTCCATCTATATTTCAAGATCATTTTAAGAATAGCTTTGGAACATTAAACAACAATGATCAAAAGACCAGATAAGTTGTGTGATGATATCAAGGATATCATCCAAAAAGAAAGCAAAGGTCATTACAAAGACAGAGGAGAAAGAAAAAATTGAAATGAATGTCAAAAGAGACACTAAAAATTACACTAGAGCACCAAGAAGCCAAAACGAAAGAAAAACATGCCAAAGTAAAAGAGCAGAACACAATTTCACAGGGACGTTCAGGAGGACAAAGCAAAATATAACAGAATGTGCAGAGAGCTGGAATTGGAGGATAAAAATGGAAGAACTTTCTCTGCATTTTTCAAGCTGAGAGAACTAAAACAAAATTTAAACCTTGACTTCCAAAATTTAAAGATGCCATGGGCAAAATATTGAATGACCCAGAAAGCATCAAAAGAAGATGGAGGGAATACACAGTCACTACACCAAAAAGAACTGAGTGAAAAATTTCAGGAAGTCCCAGAGGAGCAGGAGTCAGTGGTTATGAAGGAGGAAGTGGAAACTGCATTGAGGGAGCTGGCAAAAAAACAAGGCCCCGGGAATCAATGGGTTAACAAATGACGTGTTTTGATTACAAATTGCAGCCCTGGATGTGCTCACCAGTCTATGCCAGGAAATTTGGAGGACAGTTGTCTGGCCAACAGATTTAAAGAGGTCCATATCTGTTCCTATTCCCAAGAAATGTGATCTCACAGAATGGAAACTACTGAACAATATCATTAATATCACATGGATGCAAAATACTACTGAAGATCATTAAAAAATGGCTGGAACAGTACAGAGATAGGGAACTGTCAGGAGTTCAAGTAGGATTTAGAAGCCGTGACACCAGAGACATCATTGCTGATGTCAGATAGATGCTGGCTGAAAGTAAGAAATACTAGAGGAATGTCTATTTGTGCTTTATTGACTGTACAAAGGCATTAAACTGCGTGGATCATAGCAAGTTATGGCTAACACTGAGAAGAATGGGAATCCCAGAGCACTTAATAGTGCTCATACAAAACCTACAGGTCATTATGCAAACAGAGGACAGGAATACTAACTAGGTGGTTTAAAATGAAGAAGGGAGTGTGTCAGGGTTGTATTCTCTCTCCACACCTATTCAGTCTGTATGCTGAACAAATTATTTGAGAAGCTGGACTCTATGAAAAAGAATGGAGGGAGACTCATGGATGACCTGCGTTATGCAGATGATACAACCTTGCTTACTGAAAGTGAAGAGGATTTGAAACACTTGTTACAGAAGAGAACACAGTCTTTAGTAAGAATTGCATCTCACTGTCAAGAAAACAAAGATTGTTACCACTGGACTTATACGCAGCATCGTGATAGGTGGAGAAAAGACTGAAACTGTCAACAATTTCATCTTACTTGGATCAACAATTAACACCCTTGGTATCAGCAATCAGGAAATTAGAGATATATTGCATTGGGAAAGTCTGTAGTTAGGGACCTCCCCAAGTTAAGGAGGAGGAAAAATGCAGCATGAGGACTAAGGTGAGTCTGATTCAGGTCATGGTCTTTCTGATCACTTGCTATGCATCTGAGAGCTGGACAGTGAATAAGGATGACAGGAAGAGAATTGATACTTTGGAGCTGTGGTGTTGGAGAAGAGCATCCCATGGACTTCCACAAGAACAAACAAGCATGTCTTAGAGAGGGTGCAGCCAGAGTGCTCTTTGGAGGCAAAGATGATGCGGTCTTACGGCATGGCTGTAGGTACAACTGGAAGCTTAAACTTCCCAATCAGTAATACAGATGATACAAAAAGGCTTCTGGGTTTCCTGGACAGAAAACCAGCATCATCTTCCTGGTGAGGAACTCTGAGTATGAGAACAACCAGGATGGTCGTGATAATGTCAACGTTGGTGACAAGATGATAGGGCGTGAGAGCTGAGAAGGGAGACCTAACAACAGCTGGACACCTACTAAGTGCCACCCAAAGTGGTGGCAGCAAACTGACCTAAAGTCCTTCTGACCCACAGTAACCCCACGTTACAGAGTAGAGCTTCTCATTCGATATGGGTTTATTGGCTAATATCCTTATGAAAAACAGATTACCAAGATTTCTTCTGCAGGGCTGAGGGGTGGCTCAGACCACCAGGCTTTTGATTGGCACACTGAGTGCAAACACAGCAGGACTTTGGAAAAAAGGGTTCTTTGCCCCCTCACCACCTCCAGTCTCTGTGCTCTGCACTTCCTTGTATGGAGTGGCCAAGGTCTCGAAACCCAACACGGAGCCCACTGCCTTTGCCAGCCAGCTCCTGCTGCCTCGCCCTCGGGATTCTGAGACCCTAAGCCTTTGTGGGAGGAGACTGCCTCCTTCCTCCAGTGGATTCCAACTGCCGACTTTAGGGTTAGCAGCACATCATGTGACCTATTTAGTTACCAGAGCTCCTCCACATCCTCCAAAACCCGGGTTACTAACTCATTTTTGTGACCCCTTGTAGGTCTGTGATAGCAAAGAAATCATTACTAACCTTTTCAAAGTACAGACAGGGATTTGGTTAGTGTGTGTGTGTTTATTTTAACAAAGGAGTTCATGGCTTTTATTCAGTTCTCAAAAGGGTCCAAGTTCATGACTAGCAAAAAGAGAAGGGTCAAAAAAGAAAAATATTATTGAAATCAAGGGAGATATATAGAGAGATAGATTAGATAGAGTTAGAGATATATATATGGATAAATGGAACTGGAGTCTTAGAGATGGAAGTAGTTTTCAATCAGCTGTCAACCAAAATGCTGGTCCTTCAAATCCACCTAGGAGCTCCTTAGAAGAAGAGGCCGATGATCTGCTCCCAGAAAGATTACAACCGAGAGAAGACCACAGGGAGCTGCCCTATTCCATCCCACTTGGGGTCTTCCCAAGTCAGGGAGCAGCTCAGAGATAACTGGAAAGACAGCTTTCTCAGGGACGGGCCCCCTCCTGTCCCCTGGCACCTGACCTCCGCCTTCGAGCACATTCTGTCCAGCCAGTCGCCAATAGCAACTGGATATCATGGTGTGACATTTGCCTTGCAACCTCCAGAGAACAGTGCATAAATAGTCATTAATGTTGTGATCATTATTACTCAATTTCTAGGTTGCCTTTTCCAACTGTTTCACAGAAAGACAAATATTTAATGATGAGCGCCTACTTTCCGAGCACGTTACTGTGCAGTGCAGGTCATCTATGAAGTGAGGGAGAGGGACTCCACACTCCACCTACCGCACTAGCTCGTCAGTTTGACGTCTTTTTTTTTTTCTTTCTCCCCTTCTCCCCTGTCTCCTCATGTTTGTTTTTAAAACAAAATTTCAGGCTTCTGAGGGATTTTTAAGTGGTTATTAATTCTGTATATTTTCAAACACTGGTAGTGCATCTTGGAGCTAAATGGGACCAAGTGATTATTATGAAGACCATAAATAAATGAAGATGCATCCCACAGAGCTGGGACAGACACAGAGGCTCCAACAAGCCTCCTAGAAACGGAGAGAAATGAGTGCTTTTCATCACAGAGCACAGGCTGCACACCAATCTAGTGGGGACTAGATTTTATTCTCTTCCTTTATTTAATATACACTTCAGTGAAAAAAATCCTCTTCAGAACATAAGCAAGCACTGTCGGATCGCTGCCTCAGAAGCCTAGCACTCACATAAACACACACACCCCCACGTACCCACACGTGCACACCTGCTGTCTTCTACTTCCACGTTAGACTGTTTCTCCTATAAACATGACATAATTCTCTCAGTAATTGCCCTTATTGTGACTAGTCTGTCTTTTTTGAGACAGTTTCATTACCTTCTTTGAAAAGCTTTTGCAAGTGGTTTCGTTGTTCCTTCTATCTCAGCGTTCACGCTATCAGTTCATCTTGAGGATTTGAAAGAAATAAACATTCCACAGGAATCCTCTGTTTTCAAAGTCAGGTAAGTGTGTAATAGCTCTAGGGTTTTCAAGAATTAAAGCAATGTGCACCAAGAGGAGGTGCTGCTGTCTGCACCACTGGTGAGCTCAAAAGGAACACGATGTTGTGGCCTCACAGAGGACGAACATCTCCCAGGCGCTGACAGCTCTGCTAATAGCAGCTTGGCTAGCAGCAAGAGCCTCCGGATGTGAAAATCCAATTCTATATAATCCGCTTACAGGGGAAGTAAATGAAAAGCTATTTTTGTTAGTTTTTGAACATAACACATGGTCCTACCACAAATGGAATCTGACACTCAATCCGTCCACACCACTGACCTAAGGAAGTCTGTCTAAGGAACCTAAGGTTGGAAGTCTGTCAACAGTTTAAAAAGAACTAAAAAGTTGAGAAAGCAATGAACTTCCCAGTCTACACATGATACATTTGTATGCTTTATGCACAGACTTTCTTTTTCAGTGTCTGTAATTTCCTCTCAAGTCAGATTCCAATTTACTGCACAGTCTCAAAAACAACTTAACTCTCAATGGGGTAAAGAATTTAGCTTTACCGAAACAAGGTAGCCTTTGTATTTGATTCCTATAAAGCAACTCTTGGGATGACTGGGATGGAAGATCTGGACTGATGAGTAGGGGTTGGCTGGACCAGGTAAGACTAGCTGGAGGATAAGATCAATTAGACTCAGGAGGAATGAAACTCAGCTGCAAGATTGGCCACAATCATCTTTCAATATGAAGCCTCTTAGAGCTCTCTGGTCAGTTAAAGTCATCCAGACATCTGAGAAGCTAGCACAACCTTTATTCAGAAAGGCAGGGAAACTCCTCATTGATGGCCCTCCCATGTGAGAATCCTGCCAACTATGCTTCTGCTATCGTTAATCTACAGCCACAAGTATTGTGATTGCTGTGAAAGGTTCCAGAAAATGATCAAAATCAAACTAGAAGTGAGCGAATTTGTTGTGGTGGACCTCCAGACATACAGCCGGCATCTGCTCCTGTCCAGCTACAGGGCAGCACCTTTCTAACCTCGTTCCAGGGGCCGAAGAAAGGGGTGGACTGTGTGGGCAGCTTGTGTCAGAAACTCCTGATAGGTGAGAGAGGGAAGACTGGATTAATCCGTTAGATTCTGGGGATGGAAAAGACTCCATGCTGATTCTCAACCATGAGGTAATGCATGAACCGCTCAGTTATAAAATAGGGCATAGTCAAAGTTAAGTTAAAATTAGGAGGCTGTCTAGAAGAAGCTTTGTTCAGTTCTCTTTTCATTTCATTTTCTTTCCCTGTTATCCCATTTTTGTCCTTGTTAAGTGCCATTAAGCAACAGATTGCAGCAAATGCTCCCGTCTCCATGACTCCAAGAACTCTGTGCCCACTGTGCTCCTTCCCACCAAGCAGGTCAGCCATTCGCAAATAGGAAAGGGGCAAGTGGATTTTATGAAGACAAGCAGACCTTTGCCTGTGGACACTATTTCATTTACATTATTGAATGAAATACACACAAGCAGGGGGATATTTCTGAAGGGACCGTCTAATGGTTAAGTGAGTTTGTACCAAAAGAATGGGGTCAATTTCATCTGTCCCTAGTTAGCTGTATGCCTAGGGAGGTTATCAGTCAGTGTGGTGTACAACAGTCTTCTCTTTTGTAAGGTGACAAAAATGACAATTGTAACTCTCACAGAGGGTGGTGAGGGAAAAATTACATGATCTATAAATTCATCCTCTTCGGCGATCTCTGCAAATTCAAAATTCATTAGCTTCTTTACACAGAACTTCAGATCAAATCTCATCTGACTTCTGTGCATTCAAAGTGGGGTAAAAAATTCCACAGCCACAGAAATTATTCACAGACTTTCCCATAGACTCAAGTTACTCCTTAAAAAGCAAGTTTGTTTTTAAACTTGAAATGAAATGGATGGGTAAATGCGCAGAGCAGAGGACCTTGCCCAAATTCCAGTCTGCGAATGTGAATGGAATGTCCGTCTATCTCTTGTTCGTTTTCATTTCCTCACATTCTTGGTACAAAATCTTTGTTACTATTATTTGAAGAGCCACTTGACTGGACATCACCCTCCCAAAAAGCCATCAATTTGGCTTTTTGTTTTCTGAAGTCTACTGGAAGGAATCATAGAAGCAGAGCAAAGAAGATAATAAAGTAGCGATTGGTCATTCACTTCACTGATGGGCAATTCGACAGCCAAGTCATCCTCTACTTGTTCTGTTATTGGTACAGAACCAATACCAAACCCTACCCAACCCTCCAGGAGGCAGGATGTTCATGACCAATATTCTTCTTTATTCATGTATGAAGCCATACGATAAAGCCCTTGACCCCTAAGATAGTAATTGAGTATCTTTTCCCTGCAAGTATCTTATGTGCTTCCCACCAATGGACAGTCTCCTTCCAACACCCACAACTGGCCAATGCACTTTCGTCAAAGCTGTCATTGCCACCCAGTTGCAATGTTTTTGATCTCGTGGTTTCCTCTGCAGACTCTAAAGCCAGTGGCTATTGTTTTTGCAGTTTCACAGAGATGAAGGCTCACATCTCCCTTTCTCCTGCACCCCTCAGAAGTGTCTTCCTTGTAAGTATGTCTTCCTTACGAGGGCACGAGAAACCATACAGCTATTTTCAATAGATACTCTCCTTGGCCTGAGAGCCCTCAAAGGACTCTGGTTGCCTGCACCCTTCTTGGGACCCACTGTTTCCCTATCACATCTCCATGAGAAAACAAGCATCAAGCAAAGAAGAGAGACGTGAGCAAGAAAACCAATTACAAGCCTTGGGGGCTCCCCTGGTTCTCAGAATGTGACCTCTCTAAATCACAAGGAGCAGTCCCTAGGCAGACCACCTAGAAAGTATGCTAAGAGGCCTCAGACCACAGATAGCCCCACATGTCGTAGTCATGATTCTACCTCATTCTGAAAAAAGTACTGAGTTGGTAGGAGTGGGCTTGACTTCAATTAACCAACCATCTGCCCCCCTCAGTCACTGGCCACCAAGTTTAGCCCACCTCTGAGACCCCACAGCCCACCTGCTCCCTGTGCTCACAGTAGGCGGCTTGCGTTTTATTCATGGAGCCTCCTCCTCGGTCATCTGTGTTCTTGGAGAGTCTTTAACTTGCCTCCTGTTCTCAATATCCATGGCCCCAGGATCCAGTGTAACACCTAGAATCAAAAGAATAGAAAACATTCACACCGCTGTACAAGGAACCAGGTGTGAGCTAATCCTGGACTGCATTCTGGTATCTTGGCACTAGATTAGAATTCATTTCCTAAACTTGATTGCTGTTGTCTTAGTTAAGTGCTGTCGAGTTGAGTATGACTAATAGCATTCCTAGGAATTTCTCATGGCTTAGCGGTAAGAACTTGTGCTACAATATCAAAGGCACGTGGTTCGAATCCACCAGCTGCTCCACAGCAGAAGGATGGGCAGATGCCTTTTGTGCAACGTACTGCCTCTGAGAAGCCACTGGAAAGTCAGCTGTGAGCTGGGTCCAACCTGATGGCTCACAGCAGCAACAACAGCACAGCGTTCTCTTTTTTTTTTTTAACTGTTTTTATTTTTTCTTATATTTATTCATTGTTGCACATATTCTCCCCCTTTGCCCTTCCCCAGCCCACCCTGCAATGCATCCCTTGTTCCAGATTGTTCTCACACATATAATGCCTCGTCATATATTCCTTTCGGACAGTTCCCCCCCTCATCTGTTCTAATGCAGTGTCCCTTATCTGTCCACACTTTCCATATTCCCTCCCCCTCACCATGTCTGTCCTATTTTATATCCGATGTTATACGATATTTATCTTTTTGTGACTGAGATATTTCGTTCAGCATAATGTCCTCAAGTCTCCCCCATGTGTGTAATGTTTTACTATTTCATTGCTTTTCAATGCTGTGTAGTGTTCTATTTTGTGGATGTACCACAGTTTTTCTATCCATTCCTTTACTGATGGGCATTTAGGTTGCTTCCCTCTTTCTGCTCTTGTGAATAATGCAGCAATAAACATGGTGTGCCACAGCGTCCTTAAGAACATTCCTGAACCCTGTGCCGTCCTGCACCGTCAGCGTCCTCTCCAGCAGACCTGAACCCATTGCTGCGGCCACTGTTTCCCCGAGGGGCCTCCTCTCACCTGCTGATGCTCCATCCTCCCAAGCACGATACCTTTTCTCAAGAAATAGCCTCTCCTAACAACATGCCCAAAGCATGGGAGATGAAGCCTCACGATCGTAACTCCATTAGTAAACCATTCCTGTCGTAAACGTACCATTTTGGTTTACAGGAAAAGGATATAAAAGTATTTTACAAACTATCCAGTAACACACTTTGGACATGTTGTAAGGAGAGACCGGTCCTTGGAGAGGGACAGCGCAGGAGGGGAAGACCCTCTATGAGGTGGATTGATTCAGTGACTGGGGTAACCGGGATAGGAGTGCCAGAGACGGTACGATTGGCACAGGACAGAGCAGGGTTTAGGGCTATTGTACATAGGGTCACTATGAGTCACAAGTGACTCGACAGCACATAACAACAACAACATCAAGTGCTACACAAAATCAAGAAATTATTCAGTTTTAAGCATAACTGTTTAGTTTTTGAGATTGACAGTCATTGTCACCTTATTGATTCTTCTGTCCTTAAGGACAGACTAAAAGTGACCTTGCTACTTCAGTAAAAGCAAATCTATTTTTCTGCAAGTTCAATTTCCTTCTCGTTTATTGATTTGCATAAAACACCACTTAATGGCTGAACTATTTATATTATAGTTTCCACAAACAAGGAGGTACATTATCTTTTACTGCAGAGAGAGTTTTCCTTTCCAAGTCTTTGTGCTTGCACCTCACCGACACAGAACCCAGGTAAACGGATTAAGAGCACAGAAACCAGAGTCCCTGCAACTAAAATTTAACTGGGGAAAGAGCTTCTAGATTTTTCATCTTGAAATAGTTTTTCCAAGGTCTAAATTGATAGAGGAACACTTGGTAATCAAAGCAGCTGAGATGGCACAGTCGTCATCTCCTTTGAAGGGAGAAGAGACAGGAAGATTTCCGGTTCCTTCGGGATGATTATCCATAATGTTAGCACTGGCCTATTTTCTTCCAGTGGAGACTGGTGACATCAACCAACCATTGCTTCCACAGGATTAACTAAAGACACCTGTTTAAACCTTTGGAAACTTTTTTAATTACACAGTGTATTAATTTCTTAGGGATACTCTAACAAAGTAGCACAAATTGGTGGCTTAAAACAATATCAATTTATTCTCTCCCAGGTTCTGAAGGCCAGAAGTTCAAGATCTGAAGGGAAAATGTTCTCTCTTAGGACTCTTGGGGCCAATCAGTCCCTGGGCCTTTTGGTCACGCGACACTATCTCTGCCTTTGTTTTCATTTTACCTTCTCCACTGTGTGCCAGGGTCTCCTCCACTTGTCTCAAACATGCCTCCGCCTCTCTCTTACAAAGACACAAGAGATGACATTTCACGCCCATTGAGACAATTCAAGGCGATCTCCTCACCTCAAAACCCTTGACTTTATCCCATCTACAGAGATCCTTTCTCCAACTAAGCTCGCATTCACTAGTTCCTGGAATTTGCCACATAATCAACCAGGGAAGGGAGCATTGTTCAGCCTGAAACACACAGGTAGAGAAAGGATATTTTCAATCCTATCTTTTCTCCTGCTAATTTGTTTTCAAGATAAGTTTTTCAAAGCTGTGGCGCTCAGACACAGCATAGCAGGGATCACAAAGGACAGTGAGAAGGGGCTTGTCTCAATGTCCTGTTTCCAACCCACGAAGACCAGCTGCCTTGAGCACAAGCTCCCTTCACAGCAGCCCCAAGCACATCAGAGCAGACCTGGGCGCCATGTAATTTTCAATGACTGATGTCTCCAAGGTGAATCACCAAGCTGTTCTTCCCAGGTGCATCTCAGTGGGCTTGAACCTCCAGCCTTTGCGATATCAGTTGACCGCATTAAGGATATCTGTGTCTTTCTCTCCTAGAAATGCCTGGCCAGCAGGCTCCAGAGGTTCACAGACAGAGCTGTAACTCCTGTGCTAGGTCGGTGATTCTCAGAAGGCCATGCTGGCTACAGCTAGTTCTCGGAGGTGGTCTTAGCAAGGACGTTCACCTCCTGCCAGAGAGCCTCTGAGTTATAGGCCTGGAGTAGAGCTCTGAGCCGTGCACTTTAAGAGCTATCAAGTGATTTGATGTGATCACAGGTTTAGATGCCTGCTCCACCTCATAGCAATACTTAGCCTAGAGCTGTCCAGAGGGTTCTCCAGGCTGGAACTTATGGGAACATCTCTTTCTACTGCAGCGCCACTGATGGGTTCCGAGCATCTCTTTATACTGCAAAGCCACTGACGAGTTCAGAGTGTCTCTCTGGTGGTGAGTAGCTTCATGTGTAATCATTCGCTACCACAGTCCCTTTACACAGCACACAACCAAAGCCAGAACCACGCCCACGGCATAGGTGAGTCCTGACTCTCAGCAGCCCCCACTCACGTTAAGAGGTTGTAGTTCTTTACTTGGTTGGGTTTTTTTATTATTATTTCTTTTCTACTAGTTTATTTACAAATTCAAACACAAATTCAAATGAATTCTTTCCATTTCCCTCACCTCCCCCATCAAATTGTACAAGCTGATGTGTAATTTCCTCTCCCCCTGCACATCCTCACCCCTCTGCTTCTGCATCTCGCCCACCCCTCTTGGACCCTTATATTCATTCTACAATAATGGTTTTATTCAATATTTGTCCTTGTGGGACTGAGTTAGTTCACTCAGCATAATGCTCTCCAGTCCTTTTCAAGTTAAGTGATAATTTACAATGTCATTGCTCTTGCGTGCTGCATAGTATTCCATTGTGTGAATGTACCGTAATTTCTCAATCCATTCGATTGTGGTTGGACATTTGGATTGTTTCCATGTTCTTGCGATGGTGAATAATGCTGCTATGAACATTGGTGTACAAATCTCAGTTTATGCCTCAGCTCTCATATTCTCAGGATATATACCAGGCAGTGGAATAGCTGGGTCGTATGGAATTCCTATGTTCACCTTTTTGAAGAAGCACCAAACTGCCTTCCAGAATGGTTGTACCATTTTACAATCCCACCAAGAATCTATGAGTTCCTTTCTTGCCACATCCTCTCCAGCATTTACTGCTTGCTGCCCTGTTAAACGAGTTCTTTATTGGGAAGCCTGCTCGCCTTGTTCTCACAAGGGGCTGGTAGACTCGAATCTCTGGCCTTTACATGCTTCACTCCTACGGCCCCTGAGGCATACTCTTGGACCCATTTTTGTAAACTACTTTCTGGGATTATTGACAAGAAAGTGTGGGGCCTCCAGTGTCCAGTGAAAAGAAAAGGGGGTTGAGAAGCCCTGCCTGTCCACGAGGCCCAGGGTGCTGAGTCTGTAAGAACAAACACATCTACCAGGAAAAGTTTTTGTTCTTCCATGAAAATGAATTGTGTTATACCCTCTCGGAGTTAATAGAAATTGTAAACACACATAAACAGCATTAGAAAATACGTGAATAGGGCTGTTTGCCTGATGTGAATGTTCTCTGGTCTCTGCACTACACTCACTGGGGATGAGTTCTTCAGATCCACAGCCACCCTGCAGGAGCGGCAGAGCCCAAGTGAATAGTTACTGAAGTTGTAAAGCTTTCCACCTACAGTGCACACTACCTGGTCTTTCCCACAAGGAACTTGCTGTTTGCATCTAGTGCATTGACCACTGCAGCCCCAGGGCTCCTCGTGTCTGTGCGTATATGTGCATTTTCTACAGAGGTTGTCTAATTGCAAATTGCAATTCTCATTTCAGAATTGTGGGCAGTGTGTGACACCAAGTCAATTCCAACTCATAACTTGCTCAAAATACATTGCAGCCATTTCTGACTTAAAGCAACCTTCTGTTGGGTTTCTGAGGCTGTAAATTGTAACAAGAGGAGTCTGTCCATCTTCCCTTCAAGGAGCCACTGGTGGATTTGAACCACTTGAGATGAACAAGCCTTGAATTAACAGCTCAACTCACCACAGACCGCACCACCAGACAGTGCTCCAGGCTAGGTTAAGCATGAAGGACAGCCTGGAGGAGGAGGCTGGGCCTTGAAAGTCCAGAAGGGTTTGAATAAAGGACAGCTGAGGAGCTTAGGTAGAGGCGCTGTGTTGCTGACGTGACTGTGTGGGCTCTGATCAGCAGGCCTTGCAGGAGTGCGAGCCCTCTTACAGGACGAGATCACCCCTGTGCCACTATCTTAGAGACTGTGAACTAGAGGAAATAAGAAGTCAAGGTCAGAGTCAAGAGATCACAAAGACCAGACAGAGCTGGGTGAGGAGTCGGACTTGACAACAAACTGGTATCAACATAAGCCTGCGACCATAGACGGATTCTTTATAGAAAATAGAAGAAGCATGCCTTTCCCACAAATACGATGGAAAAACTATTTCTAAGATTTTTATCTAGTTCACTAAATAATGAGGGAACAGTGAGATGTAAAATAAACAAACAAATTGGTCCAAGAGGAGATTCAAAGAATAGACACACAAACCACTGGGAACACTGAAGTAAATCTGCTAATGAATTCATCTCCGAAACGTCACCAAAGACCATCTGCATCTCTGAGAAAAACACCCCTTGCATGACTGTTCATTTTTGCAGTTGGCAGAGCTGTAGAATAGGTTGGTCACGACGAAAGACCAAGACTCTGTAAAATTAGCTAACCAGGGGGAAATGAGGTGGTTAACATCTCATGCCCTAGTGAGAAACCAGGCCGAACTCAGAGCCCTTGACTTGCAGGCCCTGATGAAGCAAGTCCACCCCACAGGTGAGGCAGAAGCTGTGTATCACCAGGCTGCCACAGCCGCCTTCCACAGAGCACCCGGCAGAGGTTTGAACAACTAACCTTTCAGTTAGCAGTTCAAGGGCTTCACCACTGTGCCCCCTGGGCTCAAGGGAGGAACACCTAAACCTCACTTCCAGGCATTTATTTCAAAACATCTTTCAGTTTTTCCTGATAGTGGTCAAACAATTTAGAGAAACGTTGGGCTAAACAAAGCTATTTTGTTTTGTTTTTTTCCTCAGCACCATGTTAGCATTTAGCTGAGTCTTGAGGTGATGCAACAGCTCATACTTTATACGACTCCTTGTGACCCCGTGAGTAACAGATCTGAATCCTGTCCTACCCTGTGCCATCCTCATAATACCCGATACACGGGAGTCCACGGCAGTCCACGGCTGCAGTCAACATGTCAGTCCATCTCCATGAGGGTTTTCCTCTCTTTCACTGACCGTCCGCCCTTCCAAGCTTCTCTTCTTCCAAGGAATAGCCTTTCCTAGTCATGTCCAAAGTATGAGAGACAAAGCTTTGCCAACCGCCAGCGCTGCCTCTGAGGATCACTGCGGTTGCACCATTTCCAAGACACACACGTTTGTGAAGCTAACGGACGGGAACATTTCCACTCACTTACTCACTCACGCTCATCTCCACAGAGGTGGAGCTGACTCATAGCTGACCCTCCAGTGAGTTTTCAGAGACTGTACATGCCAAGGGAGGAGATGGCCCTCCTCTGTCCAGCAGGGGGATTCAGATCACCAGAGGCCCTGCCTTTGGGTCAGCAGGGAAGCGCCTAGTGACCTGGACCACAAGAGCTCCCTCTCGTCTCTGCTCTCATTCCCACCGTCTTCTATCTTCTATTTAGGACAGAAACATATACTCTCAAAGGTCCGTCCTCCTGATTCCACCTCACAACCCTGTGAATTGCTGTGAATCTGCAATTCCAGCCCAGATGTAAGGAAGAAGAATCTACATTTTAACAAGATCCCCAACTGGCTCCTAAAAACCCTTCAGATACAGATTCCATATGTGTCGAGGGGGAGGGGCTGAGCCGTAGCTCACTCTCCAGAGGGTTTTCAGAAGTGCAGAAATGGACATTTTCAGCACGGTGCTTAGCCGGAATGAACCAAAGACCTGGCCCAGAGAAGAATGCCAGGGAGAAGCTCTTCCTGTCCTCCACAGCACTGAGCGTCTGTCTGCACTGTTTCTTGTGGCTAGTATGTCCTGAGTTCTATTACAGACCAAGACCTTCCTTCAGGAGAAAGGAATTGTGTCTAAGAGACACCTGCCACATTTCTGTCTGTCACTTAGCTTTCTATTCTGAGCATTTAGGAGTATTCTCTGAAGAATGGACAACTGTTCTAATCAGCAGTAAGCCCTTTGGCGACAGAGAAAGCATTTTCTTACTTGGGTGCAAAGGCACTGCAAATAGCTCTTTTCTGGGGTAAAGAGAGCTTCCGGTCACTTCACTATGTGTTAGACAAAGCCTAACACTTGAAATTCAAAGACTTAAGTCCAGACCTTTGTATCCAATAATTGTGTAACCTTAGGCAAGTGTTTTCCCCTCTCGGGGCTTCTGTTTCTTCATCTGTAACACAGAGAAATGGTCACTTGAAGGGCTTGGAGGGCTACTGTGTTCTTTCAACTATTCATGAGCAGCTCAGCTACTAGGTAGCAGGCATGTAAGAAGCTAATGCCCGTGAAGAGAAACTTACTCGGCAGGATATCAGCGAGTAGAACCACCCCAGCATCACCAAGGCTGTGAATGTTAGTAGGAGTGGACTGCTGCGTCTTCCTCCTGCGGAGCAGTGGGAAGGTTTGAACTGCGGACCTTTCCGTTGGCATCTCAACAATTACATGACCAGGGCTCCTACTAACCATGAATTCCTCTCATTTCCCTCGTTAACCAGAAGGAGGCAGTGTCGGGAGAGGGCAGGCACAGGGGGTTCTGCTCCTCACCACAGACAGGAAGACTTCCCACGCTGGGGGCTGGTGGCAGCTGGGGACTCAACTCCAGCCCATGTGATGCAGGTTGTTCAAGGCTAAGACCTTTCAAAGCAGATGCCAGGCCGGCCAGGCACAGCACTCAGAGTGGGTGCCAGTCACCAGCCTTCAGGCCACGGCCATCTAGCATTCATGTAAAAAGAAATGCACGCACGAGGTGAGGAGCCCGGGGTGGCTTCGCCCACCAGCCTAGCTTTCTACATCTGTTCCTTGTGTCTGGTAAACCCCGAGCTCTACTACAGACCAAGGCATTTTCTTCAGGAGCCCTTTCTCCTGAAAGGTTGTGTTTAATTTATGTGAATTAGTAAACTGGCCTACCATCTTCTAGCTTTCAGTGTTTTCTTAAATAATCTCAAGAAAACAGAATGGTCATGATTTGGGCGGGAAGAATTATTTTATGTAATTACATTGCTTACATTCATCTTGTGGAAGGAGGAGTGGCATCCACTTCCATAATAACTTGCCTCCGGAAACCCTATGAACTTGGAGAGAGGATGAAAGGCACCCAAGCGTCAAGGACTCTCCTTCATAGGGTCGCTATGAGTCGCCTGCGACTCGATGACGGCACTTAACAACAACAACAACACTGGCTCTTCAAATGCATATTTTCACAGGTAACCTAGAACAAAACTAAACATTTAAGTTAAAAACCAAGTAAGCAAATGAAAAGGAAAATATCGAATTGATAATATTACAGGTCACGCACAGGTACAGACGCACTGGACAGTCCATGAATGGCTGAAAGTTGGGGAAGCATGGAGATACATGTCAAACCCTTGCCTGAGATACTTATGGAATATTTTCCTGAACAACTCAAAGAAGTGAAAGAGAGAAGCTGTAGGAAAAAGGATTTCCTATAGAAGAACTTCTTAGGAGAACTGGCAAAGATCGATTGGACCAGGCAAATGCTCTGCAGTGGAGACGTCACTCTCAGCTCCAGCACTGGAAGGAAGTCTCCTGGTCCTGGGAGTTACAGGTCAGCCCACGGGAATCCACAGGGTTTTAATTGACATATTGCTTCCAGTAGATTGCCAGGCACTTCTTCCTACCTTTTCTTCATCTGGATGCTTTGCAGAAACATGCTCAGTACTGTAACAGCCTGCACACCTCCGGTGACGCGTCATACGGGCTTGTGTACATGCTGCACTGGACACGACCTGACCCTGGTTCTGCAGCACAGAAGACACAAATCCTACTGCTGAACCATCACTGCCCACCAAGCACAGAAAGGACATGGTGGTGATGGCAGCTTCAGACGGACGGTCAGAGCCTGTGCCAGCTGAGGTCCATGTGGACCACGTGAGGCTGTGTGCCTCTGTGTGGAAGGAGGGCTTTCTGTTGAAGAAGCCTGCTGATCGCTGCAAACGCATTTACCAAGAGAGCCTGGGAAAGGCAGCGTCATTTCCCAGGAGCTGAGGACTTTGAGCTGCTCTGCTGGGTCCCCAGAGTCACCTGACGAAGTTTGCACAGCCTGCCCTGGTCTCGCTGCATCACAATTTCCATCACATTTCACAGGTTTTGCACTTTCTATTCACTGAATGGTTCCTTGGGGACCCCGATCCAGATCCTCCGCTGCTGTGATTTCCTGTGGGTGTGAACGCGGGAAGGCACGGGGTAATTAAAGCCCACATGCACCAGCGCCTCTGGCACCAGCCTCTGGCTCACTGGCACTCACGCCCCTCTGTGTGGGCTGCCTGCAGCACTGTGGCTTCACAAGACTGTATTTCTCTGATTAATTTGGCCAAGTGGCAAGTGGAAGAAAGGCCTTCCAGCTGGAGGAGCTGTGTGACAAGAGCAGGGGGACCAGGAAACAGGCACCTTCTACGAAGAGCAAGGAGTTCAGTCAGGCTGGAGGTCAGGTGCTGGCGGCCTGCAAGCCCTGCCTGCGGGTCAGCTCCGCCTCACAGCCACTCTCCTCTGAGAGCTGCAGAGCTTTACAGCGGAGAGGACCCGTCGTCCTTGCACAGACTTGCTAGTGGGTGTGAAATGGCATTTCAGTTAGCAGCCAAACTCGGTAGGACCACCAGTGTTTTCATGTGGTACAATGCTGGCATGACAGATGGCTGTCAGAGCGTGTGTGGGGGTGCCGTGTGAAGGAGTGTGGATCCCGCCGGCTGACGGGGTAGAAGGGGTGCCTGTGAAGGAGTGTTGAGCTTACCCAGCGATGAGGTAGAGATGGTCCCTTACAACAATCATACTCCCTAGATTACAATGAAGATTTTTTGGAACTATTTTGAAAGATTGATGAAAGAAGAGATGGAAATCCCCACCTCACATTACTCATGATTCTTTTCTATTTTAAGAATTAAATGTATGGTGTCAACTGAGCTAATTCAAAGCTGTTGTTGTCATTATGTGCTGTCGAGTCACTTGCATCTCATAGCGACCCTGTGTACAACAGCTCTGAACCCTCCTCTATCCTGTACCTACCTCTGACACATCCACTTCCATTCCCCAAGTCAGTGAATCATTCCCCAAGTCAGTGAATCAATTTATCTCATCAAGGGTCTTCCTCTCTTGAGCTGTCCCTCCACCCTCCCAAGCATGACATCCCTCTCCAAGGACTGGTTCCTCCCTGCAACATGCCCAAAGTATGCCAGAAGAAACTTCAGAATCCTTGCTCCAAGGAGCGGCCTGGTTCCACCCTTTCTAGGTTCAAATTATTTTCCTGTCAAACATTCTTCTAGGTGGTATAGCACTGGTTTGTGCATTGCTGTACAGAGGTAACTCATGGTTGCTGTGATGCTGAACACTGGGACACTGATGTGCCAAACGTGGTAATGGTTACCCAGGGTGGACAGTGTTTGCTGGAGCTTCCTGACTAAAACAAACCTGGAAGCAGGAGTGGCATCCACTTCCAAAATGGCTTGCCTCTGGAAACTCTATGTACGAATGGTGCTCAGGCCTTTCGTTCACAGGTTCACTATGAGTCGTCTACGACTCGATGGCACCTAACAACACAAGGATGAACCTGTTCTCCTAGCAGACCATGGTATATTCAACACTCTTCTCCAGCACCACAGCCAAATTAAAACCAATTCCACTACCTCTGAGTTGACCCAACTCACACACTGACCCTGTAGACAGCATAGAAGTGCCCTTTCCAAGGCTGTAAATCTTCTTGGGAGCAGAGGGCCACATCACTCTCTCTTCCACCGAATGGTGGGTTTGAATTGTTGATCTGTTGGGTAAGGACTTGAGTGCTTTAAATGTCACAGGACCAGGCTTCCTAATGTACAGACTATTTCATAATACAGCCTTCCGCCTTTGAAGACCACCATGCTTCCTCGGGAATCCCTGCGGGCTGCCAGTACTAACAAGCCTGAGCACTCGCTGAAAAGTTCGTTGTTGAAGGCTGCCCAGAGGTACGCTCAGAGGGGGGCCTCAGGACCTGCTGGGCAGCACATGTAACAGGACACAGGCCCGACCAGAGGTATGCTGAGAGGGGGGCGTCAGGACCTGCTGGGTGGCACATGTAACAGGACACAGGCCTGACCAGAGGCATGCTGAGAGGGGGGCTTCATGACCTGCTGGGCAGCACATGTAACAGGACACAGGCCCGATCAGAGGCATGCTAGGGTGGGGGGAGCTCATGACCTGCTGGGCAGCACATGTAACAGGTCACAGTCCCGGAATCTTAAGGAGCCATTCTCCTCTGTACACAGGGTCACTGGATCAGACAGGATGGAAAGTAACTACCAACCAGCACTACGTTCACCGAGTCCCACAGACACCATCCCAAGAGCTCTGAGCTGCCGCTCTTGACTGTGAGCACCTGGAACTTGATAAAGAACCCAGTCAAGGTCAAGGGAATCATGCGACACACCCCTTCCCCATGGAGAGGCCAGCAAGTCAGCAACAGAACCCAAGGAGACACCATCGCTCCCTACTTCCTATTCGCGGCTTGATTCACCGAGCCAGCCTTGCCCTCACGTAGCCTTAACCGTTCACTGCCTCCCAGAAACAAGGACGGGCAGAACCTGAGAGTCGGAGCAATTGTTCACTTTGTTTCCCACTAAATTCCAGGGTGCTGATCAGCCTGGCAAACCCCAGGGGATTTCAGCTGAGGCCCAGAGCCGGGAGAGAGGCGAGGGGCCTGGAACCTGGGCCTGTTCAATGTGCTCCACCCTAGGAACCTGCACTTATCCACTGCAATTATGACAAAGACTCCAGCAGCAACTCCCCGCCCACCTCCACCTCCAACCAAGTCCCTATCTTATTTAACTCCAGAGAGCTGACCCTCTATTCCTGGTGGCTCTGTCCTGACATACTCACTAAGGATGTGAGCTTTTGTGTCTCCGAGGAACCAATTAGCTGCAGTTCTGGAAAATTAAGAAGCCAAACAGTGTTGCTGTGGATGCAGACGAAGATGCTAGATGCCAGTGCAGAGCTGAGTCAAGGTAACCCTCTCCAGGTAAACCCTCATCACAGAGCAGGACTTCTCGGCAGTCTGCACCCTTCACTTGTTCAGGAACCGGGTGTGAGTGTGGGTGGGAACTGCTCACAGAGCCTGCACTTAGGGACCGTGCTCCTCATGTCTGCTCACCAAGCCTCACGGCTTGCTAAGGGTACATTCCCGGAAAGTGGGGACCACCCGATCCCTGCCTTTGTCAAACTGCTTGAATAGAGATAACTGATTTCATATCCAGTTTTGAATAACATGGATGGCTTTCTGAACCTATATAATAAACAAGCCACAATCTTAACACAGTGGGTAGGTAATAGCTCCGGAGAAAGGAAAAGCAGGCTGGGTGTATTAGTAATGCCATCATCAATTTCTACGGCTAATAATGTGATGAGTAATAAGAGCAGATGGCATTTACTGAGCTCCCAGACATTACTGCCGTAGCTCATGAGTCAGTCCTGCCTGGTGACGCCCCAGGCCTGTCACAGAATCTTCTGAGGGAGGGATAATATCGCTGATGACTGATGTCAGTGTGGACTGATTGTAGAAGTAGGTAACCAGGTCCTCCTTCCTAGTCCATCTTGGTCTGGAAATGGCTCGAGTCGTTCAGCATCACAGCACAAACACTCCCCTCCTGACGCTGGGGGAGGTGTCACGTGAGGAGCATTGGCAGGAAGTCAGAGCTGCTCTCTCGTGTGGAAAATCTCCCTTCCACCACTGAACTGCTTTTAGTGGGCAAAAAGTGATGCAACCAAGCCAAAGATGGGAGACTTTAATCTGCGGTTCTCAGGCTGGTTTTAATTGGTGTTGGTCAAACATTCTTCTCAGTGGCATAGACTGGTCTGTCCATTTGCTGTGCAGAGGTAACTAGTGGTTGTTGTGAAGCTGAACACTGTGACACTGATGTGTCAAATGTGGTAATGGTTACCCATGGTGGACAGTGATTGGTGGAGCTCCCCGATTAAAACAAGCTGGGAAGTGAGTGGCATTCACTTCTGAAAGAGCTTGTCTGTAGAAACTCTAGGAACTTGGAGAAAGGACAATTTATACAAGTGTTCAGGTCTTTCATTCACGGGGTTGCTATGAGTCAGCTACAACTAGACATCACTTAACAACTACCATCACCACTGAACCACCATGTCTAGAGAAAGCTCAAAGGCACTGCCACTGAACTGGACCCACACACAGAGACCTCCAGCGGGTTTCTGAGATTGCTGTCCTGTGGGAGTGGCTTGCCCGTCTTCCTCCTGTGGAGAGGCTGATAGAGCCAAACCACCTGAGAGCCATGCCCTTTGGGTCAGCAGCAGGTCCCCACGGTGGTGCCGTCAGGGCCCCCGAGGCTAGAACAGTAACACGAAAACAAAAGGCATCCCTTGCTGTCACCCCTGCTCCAACTTGGACACTGCCCCGTGTCTCCAAGCCTGTCAATTTTGCGAAGGAGACTGCCACGCGTTGTTTCTGCAGGGCTGACCACAGAGATGACTGCAGAGCTGACCGCCGGGCTGACCACCGGGCTGACGACAGAGCTGACCACCAGGCTGACCGCCGGGCTGACCACTGGTTCAAACTGCAGACCTTTCCGTTAACAGCCAAATGCTCAACTGCTGTGCCACCAGCACACTCCTCCTCACTTCCCGGGTCTAACAGCTTCGTCACTTGCCATGGGTTTGAACTCGGAAAGTCACGTAACCTTTGTTAACCTCACATTTTCATGGTAGATAAAATAAAGAGGGGCCCACATGGCTGTTGAGAGGATGAAATGAGATGATGTATGCATTTTGCGTCCCTGCCCAGTGAGGAAGGCAGCAGGGAGTGAATATTAGCTCTTCTTATCATCAGGAAGGTGTGGACAGAGAGCCTCAGAGCTCCATTTGTTTTGCATCACCTCATAAGGAGAAGCCATGCCAATAATACTTCCCTCCTGACTGTAAAGGGCACAATGATTTTTCTGAACAGTAAAAGTAGGATTTTTTTTTTGCATTTTTGTATTTTACCAAGGAACTGTGTATCTGAAAAAGAAGCTTAATATTACCACCTAATTCATAATATGATAAAATCACTTTGAATAAATACCTGACTCCCAGCAAGTAAATAAACTTAAAGGTTAAAAACCTGATGAGTTTAAGCAAGGTTAGGAAATGCCACTTTGAAGTTACCTCTAAAAGAAGATAGCAGGTCTAAAACGCACTGGCCCTCCCCACCCCGAGAGAGGCACGCTATCCCTCCCCACCCCTAGGGCAGTACACTGCCCCTCCCCACCCCTGCAAGACACTCCATCCCTCCCCACCATGCTCAGGTAAAACACACAATACAGATCAAGAGAGCTTGGACATGATAGTGAACCCGGTTTTCAGGTGAAAGTATATTGTTATTATCAGTTTGAATTGTGATATTGAAGAAGAAGACTCCATGGATTCCAAAAGAGCCAACCAACCAACCTGTCTGTCTTGGAGGAAGTCCAACCAGGGTGCTCCTTACAGACAAGGATGGGAAAGCGTCACCTCTCACCTCTGTCCTGTTGTCCGGAGGGGCTCAACCTGGGGAGAAGCCATCATTCTGGGGAATGTGGGCGTCAGAGAAAGAGAGGAAGATCCTCGGTGACCCCGTGACTGTAACAACGGCTGGAGCCATCAGACACCCTGAGGAAGGGACAGGACGGGGCAGGGGTCCTATCTGTTCACAGGTGACTGTGACTGATGCGGGCAGGAGGGTCACTCCAGGCCGGTGGAAATCCCCCAAGCCACAGAGAAGATCTGCTCCGTCGGGTTTCTCGGTGGTCACCCTTACAGACAGCAGCCCATCACCAAAAGGGGGGCTTTGAACCACCAACTGTCATTATAGTGGTGAATCACAAGCCCTTTCTGCTACGTGGCTCCACTCCCAACTCAGTCCATGACTGCCTGAGTAGCTAGCAGGATTTATTCCATGACCTGTGAAATGAAGGTGGTCGTACTCTCTCAAAAGCGAGACAGCAGAAGAAAAAGGACCAATTGAGACACCAATTGAGAGCCAGGAGTTGTCTTCCAGTACTTTCCAGTACCTTCTGCCTCAGGCCAAGCCTGCCAGTGCCGGAGGAGAGATACTTTGGAGTTTCCAGCTGGGCCCTCTGGAAGCCGACTCTCACACATGTCCTCTGAGGCATCTCTGAAAAACCCAAAATGGTCAGCACCTCCTGTGACCCCCACACACCCTGCATCAAGTTCAGAGGCTGTAAATAGACATGCGAGGAACTGCCCACCTTTCTCCCATGGACCAGCTGGTGGATTCGAACCACTGGCCTTTAGGTAAACAGTCCAATGCGCTGCTCACTAGGCACCAGGACTCATTCGAGGACCCTCTAGCTGGAATCACAGATCAGCGTTCTGTTAGCAGTGCTTTCTTCCCCACCCCTAATACAAACAAAAAGAATGTGCCTACAACAACCGGGTTTGCAGGCAACGCCCTGTCTGTGGTGGGGATGGGGCATCTGGAAGCAAGGCAAGCGTGGACATACGGACACTTACCTCCTGATCAGCAGTGGGCATTTTCATGGGTTTCAGACTCGTAGGAAATTGTTGGCTACAGATCAGGAAACCTGTGCTCACTTGGATTGTAGGGAAATCACTCTCTGCCCCGAGCTCACACCCAGCCTCCTCTGCTCTGGCTCCAGGTTCCCCTTCCGGGACCCTCCCTCCATCTCCAGGCCTATTTAATGACAGATACGGATATCTGATTGTTCCTTCTCATCAAAATTGGGAAAACTCAGGCTCCATTTCTTTTTAGGCCTGAGCCCTTTTCCTGTCGTGATCTCTTTAGAGTTTAATGAAAGAGAAGTGCTGTCCACAGGGGAGGGACCTGAGATCACCTTCTCCCTCCCATATGTGCAGCCACGAGGTAAACATCAAACAAGCACAAGTAAGGAAGTGCTTGCCAAGGGCACTGGAATCGAATCCTGACAGGGAAGGTCCCAGAATCCCGACTCCCATGCATGTCTATGGAAGAGTGAACACATCCCAGGCTGTCGAAAGAATGAATTCATCTGTCTTGGAAAAGGTGCGGCCAGGCTGCCCCTTGGAAGCAAAGGTGGAATGACTGTGTCTCACACATTTTGGACAAGTTATCAGGAAAGAGCAGTCCCTGGAGAAGGAAGGAGGTCACAGTTGGCAATAAGCAAGAAGAGGACAGTGAGGTGCTGACACCCGTGGACAGTGGGCTCCAACACAGAAGAGGACAGTGTTCAGTGTCACACTGACACCCGTGGACAGTGGGCTC
>NW_006399950.1:3003981-3042711 GCF_000299155.1 Elephantulus edwardii | reverse complement strand
AACACAGAAGAGGACAGTGTCCTGTGTCACACTGACACCCGTGGGCAGTGGGCTCCAACACAGAAGAGGACAGTGTCCTGTGTCACACTGACACCTGTGGGCAGTGGGCTCCAACACAGAAGAGGACAGTGTCCTGTGTCACACTGACACCTGTGGGCAGTGGGCTCCAACGCAGCCATGACGGAGGATCCTGAGGGCTGTGCCCTGTCTGCCCTTCTGTTGTTCACAGGGTCCCTTTGATTTGGAACCGGGTCAGCAGCCTCTATCAACAATGCATTACACTGGGCCAATCTGCTACAAAGGCCTCCTTAAAGAGGGCAAGAAGAATGATGCCATTTCGAGAACTAAGGCGCGCCTGGTACCAGCCATGGTTCCAATTGCTTCATATGCATGTGAAAGCTGGACAATGAGAAAGCAAAACGGAAGAAGAAACGATGCCTTTGAATTACGGTGTTGCCACAGAACAGCGAATTATACATCACCTGCCAAAAAGAACAAGCAAGTCTGTCCTGGAGGAAGTGTACCAGAATGCCCTCAAATGTAAGACGGCTTCATCTCACAGACCTAGGACACATTGGGAGGAGGGGCCAGGCTCTGAGAAGACCCAGATCGGTAAAGGGTCATCTCAGAGGAAGAAGACCTCCCAGGCGGTCCACTGACACAGAGGCTGCAACAAAGGCTTTAAGTGTAGCCGAGACCAAGACGATGGTGTCAAACCAGGCAGAAGCTTCTCATTCTGGTGGACAGAAGGTCACATGAGTGAGAATGGACTTGACAGCACCTAGGAAAGCTAGTGGCTGCGTGGATGGGAAGACAGAGCTGCAACCCGAAAGGCATGTGGTTCAAACACACCAGCTGCTCAGCAGGAAAGACGATCTGCTCCTGTACAATCAACTGTCTCTGAAATCCCACTGGATGTTCCGCTCTGAGGAGGTTCTGACCCGAAGGCACACAGTACCGACATAGGGAAGGACAGATACACAGAAAGGTACGTATACATGTGTTCTTAAATTAGAAATGTGTACATGTGTGCTGTTCTGCACCATTAAGTTGGAACCAACTCATAGGTGGCCCTACAGGGTTTTCAGAGGATGTAAATTATACGAGATGGTCCATCTTTCTCCACTGACCAGCCTGAAGGTTTGAACCATTTGCCTTTGAGTTGGCAGCACAACTCCTTACCCACTTTGTTGTTCTTAGGTGCCATCAAGTCAAGCATGACTCAGAGTGACCATATGAACAGCAGATGAAAGCTCTGTCATATCTTGTGCCATCTTCATGTCTGACATCCTCAAGCCCGTTGCAGCAGGCACGGTGTCAATCCACCTGGTTGACCTGGTTGAGGGTCTTCTTCACCTTTGCAGACTTGACACCTTTCCAAGCATGATGCCCCTCTCCAAGGACTTGCCTCTCCTAACAACATGCCCAGAGTATGTGACATGAAGCTTTGTCATCTTTGTCTCTGAGGAACATCCTGACCGAGATTTCTCCAAGACTTATCAGCCGGTTCTTTTGGCCACCCATCGGACAGTCAGTCCACCTCGCCAACATCATAATTCAAAGGCACAAAGTCTTCTGTCACCGTTACTCACTGTAGCTCTCAGATTCACAGCACCTGATTGAGAAGCTCGTGGCCTGAATTAGGCGCACCTGTGTACTACTATTCATTGTTTGAGGGATCTCTGGTGGCCTAACGGTAAGGAGCTGTGCTGCCATCCCAAAGGCATATGGTTCGAATCCACCAGCTGCACCATGGGAAAAAGATAGGCAATCACTTCCTGTGCAATTAAACTGTCTCTGAAAACCCGGTGGAGGGTCAGATATGAGTTGGTTCTGACTCGATGGTGCATAACAACATTCATTGCTCATTACAGATGAGTTGGGACTGATGGAAACTGAGTTTTTGAAGCTATAATTTCACAAGAAGAGATTTTGCATCTTTCTCCTGAGGAGACCTGGTGGAGCTGAACTGACAGAGAGGTATAACCTTTGTATTAGCAGCACAGCTCTCTGGTGTACTGTTGACCTACTCTACCAGAGCTCCGTGTGTGTGTGTGTGTGTGTGTGTGTGGTGGTGGTGGTGGTTGTTTACCATCAAGTCAGAGCCGACTCACAGCAGACCCTCCAGCAGGTTTTCAGAGGCAGTTGCAGAGGAGGTGCAGCTGGCGGACTTGAACTCCCTGCCTTTGGGATTGCAGTGCAGCTTCTTGCCACTAGGCCACCAGAGCCCCTGTATGCATATACACACAGCTTTAAAACAATTCAGCTAAGACATGAAAGCAGTGGCTTGTGAGGATGCAGACCCCATGCACGGGTCTCAGCGCTAATCCCATCTCCGGAATCTATCAGTCTCATTGCGCTGAGCCAGGCTACAGGTTATGGGGAGAAGTTGGGTTTCAAAAACAATGAAAATCAAAAGCAAATACTGTTTTGAAGTTTTCAAATCAATGCTGTGGAATCTAAATTCCACTTGGCAGCTGGGAAGAAGCAAGCATTCTCTACAGCACGAGCGTGCACGTCTCACGAGGAGAGTGGACCTGTTCTTAATCTCCTTTTATGAAAGAAGGAAGGACAACACTCACAAGTCCCACTTTCTCCTTCGGGCTCCTTTCGCACTGTCCTGAACAGCCAAGCCCTAAACAAGCTAAAGCAAAGTCTATCAGAAAACCTCCAGATTTTTTGACTCCTTTCTATTTTTATAAAAAGCCTCTAGGGAAAGAAGCTTTAAGTCATTTTGCTACCAATATTCAACAAAAGTATTTCCACATTTTCAGTGAATTCACAAGGTCTGATTTAATATTCAGTAAAAATGAAGTGATGTGGTCGACATCCGAAAATCAATGTTTAAAGTTCTAAAATGAATTTTAAAAATATCACAAATTCACATGACTATAACTCTATTTTATCCACGAGTAATAAAACTGATGTGGAGAAGAGAGAACCCATTACCCCTCATGTAGAATGCCCCACATGCCAGCGGCTGCTGTCAGAGCTGGTGTCTGCTGTCCTGCCAAGGACCCTGTGTGGCCCTGGTGGCCCAGCGGTTCAATGACGGCTGTCCACTTGGAAGCAGCTCCTAGCTGACTCTGCATTGGGCTTCTAGGGCTGTAAATCTCACAGGAGACCCTCTCTCTCTCCATTGGAGCCATTAGTGAATTTGAACTACCAGAGAGGCAAGGCCCTGGGGTTAGTATCACAGCCCCACAGACCAGGCCATCAGAGCTGGCCAGTACCAACAGAAGGTACTTGTAAAGGTGTTCCTTGACCATATACATTTGGGAAGCAGGTAATGAATGAACTTCATTCATAGAACTTCTCCAAAGTTAACCTATTGATGAGGATGTTGATTATTCAAGAGGCCACTTTATCTTGTCATCTGTTTACTCATTTAGCAAGTATTAAGAATGACCATATTGAAATAGGTGAGATTCTAACAGGGTGTGGAGTCCTTGGTGGCACATACAGCTAAGTACTCCATTACTAGCCAAAAGGCCAGCGGTTCTAACCTGCGCAGAGGCACCTTGGGACGCCAGCCTGGTAACGTGCAGAAAATCCTCCCGAGCCGCTCTGCTCCCCGTGCACAGGGCTGTCGTGCGTCACAGGCAACAAGAAGGAAGCCGACAACAGAGCGCGTGCCGGTGTTTGTAAACTAGTTGCTAAGAAAGCAAGCAGGCCCAATCTGTCCTGTTTGCCAATTTCTGTGACACAAATGCTCCCATTACAGCTGATCTAAATCTTTCTCTAAGCAAATGCACACAAGGGCCCCAGCACATCTCTGGGCTGCACTGATGGAGGAAGCATCCAGTGTTTCTCCTCCTGTGTAAATGGGGGCCACAGACGGTGGGCACAGGAGGACGAGGAGGGTGGGAACCACTGAGAGCGCTGGGTGAGAACCGCAGGGGACTGAGGACGGGCTCCCATGAGGCCTTCACACATCCTCAGGCTGTCCTGCCCACAGAAAAGAGAGCACCTTTACGTTACGGGAGGGGAAGAGCATCCCAGCAGAAGGAACGGCGAGTGGACAAGGGCGTGTCTGGCATGAACGTGGTTGTTTTCAAGGCTCAGGGGCCTCTTTGACCGGACTGGATGAGTTGGGGAGAATGAAGAGATGTGACTGGAAGATTGGTGGGGGAAATTGGAGGGCCCTGGGGATCCATCTCTCAGTTGGGAAGTGAGATTTTAAAATCAGCATTTGACGTTTTCTTGGTTTTGTTGTGACCACCTGACTGCACGTGGACAATGGACTGAAGAACTCTCCTCTCTTATCGCACTGTGACCCTCTGTTTCCTGAAAATCCTTCCCCTAATTGCCTGCCATAGTATTTTTTGGAAAATGTTACATTAGGAGATTTAAAAAAAAAAAAAAAAGCCTTACTATCTCCCAACCTCATAAAGAAGAAAAAGAAAAATGAAGGTTCTCCTTTGTGGCTTTTAAAAAAAATTGTGTGTGTGTGTGTGTGTGTGTGTGTGTGTGTGTGTGTGTCTTTTATCTTCAAAACCTCCTAAGTTTTTCCAAGAAAGATCAGGAAAATCCTCACAGTTCACTGTTGCTATTGTTGTTTGATGCCGTCAAGTCAACTCTGACTTGTGGTCACCCTGTGGACAGTGGATCGGAACCTTACCCAGCCCTGTGTCACTGTCACCATCTCTGATGTGTTGGAATCCACTGTGTCCACCTGTCTTGTTAAGGGTTTGGGTTTGGGGTGTTTTCTTCCTCTGACCCCCCATCTTCCCCAGCACTATGTCCTTTTCCAAGGACTGACCTCTCCTGACAGCACGCCCGAAGTGCATGGGACAAAATTCCACCAGCAGAGACAAGAAAGGAATAATGACAGAATGTGCGCAGAGCTGAAATTGGAAAATAAAAAGGGAAAAACTCACTCGGCATTTCTCAAGCTGAGAGAACTGAAAAACAAATTTAAACCTTGAGTCACAATATTGAAAGAGGCTGTGGGCAATACATTGAACAACTCCAAAAGCACCAATAGAACACGGAGGGAATACACAGAGTCACTGTACCAAAAAGAATTGATTGACAGTAAAACAAATTCAAGCAGTACATGAAGTACTCTGACCCTCCACAATGGGCTGTAGTGTGTCAGGAGGTGTGAGGACGGTACAGGATAGGACGGCCTTCAGATCGTAGTTCATAGGGTCGCTAGGAGTCATACACATCTTGACGGCACCTAACAACAACAACAAAGTTAAAAATCTGAAGATCTAGAGAAACCGGGATCCGGGCCAGACAACACGATGCAAAGGGCTCTGTCCACAGCCTCGTGGTCCCCAGGGAAAGAGGACCCTGGACTAGCAGCACCTCCCGTAATGGACGTCTCATGGAGATGGCTGAACTCTGCTGTGTGCCGGCCGGTGTTGGGGTCACCAGCCGCAGGGTCACTGCCGAGCACCTGCAGTGTGGCCAGGGGCCCGAGGACCAGCCTGGTAAGCTTTATCTCATCTAAATTCATTTAAACATAAACAGTGGCTCATGGCCTTGGCTCCCATGATGTACTGCACAGGCCTAGAAGATACTAAAGAAGAAATGAGAAGTGGCAACGTCTTCCTTCATGCAGTAAATAAAACTCTGCTCTCAAATAAGCGTATTCCCACGGGAGGGAGGTCACCCACTGGCAGCATTGCAAAGGTCACTCTGCAATTTTGTCTTCTGATGGGATTTTCTGGCCCTCCCGCCCTCTCTTTCTTTTCCCTTTAAAAGCCCTATACAGGCCAGAAAACTTGTTAATGCTTCTAAATAATAGATTAGCATTATTTATTGGTCGTGCTTGTGTATTCATTCTCTCTCAAAAACATTACCACATTGTAGACAAAAGGCTGCCTCTTTGATGGAAGGGAAGACTTCAGAAGACCACAGAGAACAAAAGAGCCTTATGGCTGTGCACACATGTGTGTTTCATCGACTGGAGGCTGCAGCCCACCACACAGCAACCATTACCTCACCCTCCTCCCCCTTAAATTACCTCACACCAAGTCGATGGATGGGAACATGGGCAGGAATATATGGCCCATTAAAAATTCCCTACTCACCTTCTAGTGACAGGCAGGTCTCAAAACCTTCTGTTATCTTGCAAGATAAATCTTATTTATTGATTTCACTAAGGTGTGCCTGATACTGCCCATGGTCTTTGCAATTTCTTGCTAGATATCAGAGAGCTGGACAATGACTAGGGATGATAGAAGGAGAGTTGATGCCTTTGAGCTGCGGTGCTGGAGAGTGTTGAATGTACCATGGACTGCCAGGAGAACAAATAGGTTTGTCCTGGAGAGGATGAAGGCAGGCTGCTCCTTGGAGGCAAGGTGTCTGAAGCTTCATCTGACATAATTTGGACATGTTGCAAGGTGGGATCAGTCCTTGGAGAGCGATGTCATGCTTGGGAGGGTGGAGGGACAGCGAACAAGATAAGATGAATTGATTCAGTGACTGGGGTCATGCAGACGGGCATGTAGGAGACAATAAGATTGGCAAAGGATAGAGCAGGGTTTAGGGCTGTTGTACACAGGGTCACTATGAGTTGCAGATGACTCACCAGCAAATAACAACAACAATTATTTTACTCTCTAACATCCCAATATTTTTTTCCTTAAATAACATTTTTAATTTTTTACTGGTTGTCTTCTAAAGTTCATATGCATTGTCCTTCCCACCAATCTTTGCCATTTTCTTCACTACTCCTCCCTCCACCCATCAAATTGTACGACCTTATGATTTCTCTCCGCTCTGCCCATCCTCGGCCCTCGGCTCCTACCCCCTTACCTTGGATCCTTACACATGTTCTATTAGTTATCTTCCTACCTCTAGAATAGTGATCTTATACCAGAATTGTCCTCAGAAGATTGAATTAGTTCACTTAGCATAATGGTCTCTTGTCCCGCCCAAGTTATGTAGTAATTTCAAAATCCTTGGTCCTGCATGCTGCGTAGTAGTCCATCATGTGAATGTACAGTTTCTCAATCTGTTCGATTGTGGTTGGACATTTGGGCTGTTTCCATGTTCTTCTGATGGTGAATAACGCTGCTAAATTATGATCATTGATGGACAAATTTCCACGTGTATCTCAGTTCTAATTTTCTCTGGGTATATTTCTATCAGTTATAAGCAGGAGTGGTGTCCACTTCCTAAATAACATGCCTCCAGAAACTCTATGAACTTTGATAAAAGTCGACAGTTGTAGAGGGATTTCAGGCCTTTTGTTCATAAGGTCTCTATGAGTTGTGCTTGACTTGAAGGCAATCAATTGCAACAACAATATTCCTATCAGTGGAATATCTGGATCATACAGAATTTCTACATTCAGCTCTTTGAGGAAATGCCAAACTGCCTTCCAGAGTGTTTGTACTATTTTACAGTCCCACCAACAGTGTATAAGAGTTCCTATCTGGACACCCCTCCAACATTCATTACTTGCTGTCCTGTTAAATTTTGTTACTGCTACTGAGGTGAGAGACTCTATCACTGTGGTTTTGATTTGCATCTCTCTTATGCCAGTGATTTGGAGCCTTTCTTCATGTATCTGTTGGCCATCTGAATATTTTCCTCTGTGAAAAGTCTCTGCATGTCTTTTTCCCATTTTGTAATTAATTGATTAGTCTTTTTCTTGTGGAAGCCCTGTAGGATACTGTATACTTTTGATATGAGACCCTTGTCTGAAATGGTATTGCCAAATGTTTTTCCCCAGTCAGTAGATATTCTTTTTGCTCTGTTGGAAAAGGTTTTTGATGCACACAGAGATTTAAACTTTAGAGGGTCACATTCATCAATTTTATCCTCTCCTGGTTGTGTATTTCTTGCTGTGTTTGTCAGCCTTTTTATACCATTAAATAGGCTCTCTAAGTTTGGTTCAACTTTGTCTCTTACGATTTTTATAGTTTGAGGCTTTACTCCCAGGTCTCTGATCCACCTTGAGTTGATCTTTGTTAATGGTGAGAAGTGTGCATCCTGCTTCAGCTTTCTGCAGGTAGCAGTCCAGTTTTGCCAGCACTATTTTTGAGGTTGTCATTTCTCCATTTGATAGATTTTGTTTCTTTGTCAGGTATCAGCTGACCATAGATAGATGGATTAATTTCTGGGTTCTTGATTCTATTCCATTGGTCTATAACATCCCAGTCTTAAAGAAGTGAGCTTATAAGTGGTCCAAGGTCAAGGTTTGAAATTTTCAGGGTTCAAATGATGTCACCGCATCACTTCCCTAGTGAACTTGCTTTATTTCCTTCATTCCCCCTTCATTTCTTACTCTCTTTTTCATCAGTTTAGCAAACTGTTCTTGAGAGTTTACTAAATGGCTTGTGGATGGTGATCTACTTTTGAAAACTTAAATAGTGAAAACTCTCTGGGCACAAGATTCTTATCACTATGCCCATTGTGGGCACGTCCACCCAACAGCAGCACAACAGGGCAGTCGGCCGTGGAGACACAGTTGTTAAAGCAGACAAGTCCTGATGTCTGTCCGCAGGCAGTGGGGGGTACCAGACCCAGGACAGGGTGCAGGCATCGTGGGGAGGCCTGGAGACACAAGAGACTCTGAAAGACATCAAACCCCCTGTGTGCAGGACTGCACACAAATAAAGAGAAAGACTTCAAGAGCCAGAACATTAGACACAAATACCATCTAGAAACTGAAGAAGAACAGCAAAGTGTTTCCTAGAATCCTCTTCAAGGACCTCAGAAAGAAGTGTTTCAAAAGTATCAAGTAAAGTGTTACTTAGCATTTAGCTTCCCCTGAGTGCTCTTCTCCCCTTCATCCTCTTGTTAATTTCTCTTTATTAGCTTTGTGGTCTGCAAAGACATTTTGTATTATTTCAGTGTTTCTAATTTGTTGAGCAAAATAGGTAAAAATGTTCAAAGAGGGAAGAGGAGGGAAAAGGGAAAGGGGGGAGTCACAGGGAGCAGGATTGGGAAATGTTCGGCGAGAACTTGAAAAGTCAAAAGTCATTGCTATAGTGTTGTAGTTGTTAAGTGCCACTGAGTTGTAGACTACTCATAACAACCTTATGAGCAAAGAGACCTGAGCACTGTTCATGGAGTTTCATAGCAGATCCTCTTTTTGAATGAAGGCTACACATTTCACAGAAGGAGACTGCCCACCTCTCTCCTCAGGGGCAGCTGGTGGATTTCAATTGCCAGAGATGACACTATCTTTAAGTTAGAAGCAAACATCTCTTTCTCAAGGCCATTGGAACTCACTAAATGGGGATCAGACAGTCAGAAATATTTAGGCATCAAAACCCCTCTAATATTCAGCTTCAAGTTATGTCTCCAATTTACGATCTCAGCCCCAGCAGCTGAATCTCTACTAAGTCCTGGAATATTTGGTGTTCTGCTTCTCTGCACTGTTTTATTGTCTTTCCAAATTCTCAGCAATGCCTGAAAACCTAATTTCAATTGGTTCACCTATAGGAAGTCTTTCTTAAGCACCTGTCTGATCAAGCATCTCCCATCTCTCAACTGAATCCTAAGGTAGCTCAATAAACAGCATGGCAGGCATGTGGGAGGTTTGTCTTGGAAGACTGATGGATTACCAGTAACAAAATGAGGCTGCGTTCAAAATCAACTTCTTTCAAAATTAGCAATTCCAAAGGAGCAGAGGGCCGTTCTCCTTTGCCAGTAGTTCTGGGTCAATCTTAGGTATTAAAATCACTATAAAAAGTACACGCGGTCATGGGCATTGGTGTTCTAACTCCCGCTGAATCATCTGACCTTTGGATCTGCTTTTTCCTAATGGTTCAGGCCAAGGTATCCACTCTTTTGACAGAACAGCTCCTCTGTTAATAGAAGTAGCTCTGAACAGACTATTAATACCCAGGCAGATGCACAAACCATCCAGATGGATAATTTCAATGTTAATACAAAAATATTTAAAAGAGTACAGAATGTCACAGAGGATTAGCAATACAAAAGAGATAGAAGGCATTTATTTTTGGAAAAGCAATTTCCCCCCTGTGTCACTTGTACATTTTAAATAACACTTTTACCAAGAGTGCATGAATTCTACTTGCATTGGAGACAGTTGTGCACCTAGGTGAAGGATGCATGCATTGGTGTGGTGACCTGTGCTGCATCTCCTCCGGTCCTGCATTCACTGGCCAAGCTCAGAGGCACTGCTGTCATTCTACAGAAGGACCGGGGGTTGGAAAATACAGCACTGGGAACAAAAGTGAAGCTGGAGGTTGAGTGACAGAATTTTGCAAAGTCAATGACTTATACATTGAAATTACCTTTTTAAAAACCAAACTGCAGCTGTGCATGTGGACCTGGCCTGATGGCCACCATGGGTCAGCCTGACGTCTGTGAAGGGTTGATGGAAAATATCGGCAAGGGGCTGACCGTGGAGCACAGACTATGTCCCACACCTTGCAAGAAAGACCTGTGATTTACTAAAAATAAATTAAAAAATTGAAAAAAATCAGCACCTGAGAGCCTTAGGGGCATAGCTGTACCTGGCACACGGGGGTCACGGGGAATCAGGGGCAACTCATACATGTTCTCAGAAGTGTGGTTAAAAACAATAGTTCATTAACGGTTTAAAATTCTCTTCCTTTAAGGATCTCTTGTTGTTGTTAAGGGCCGTGGAGTTGTAGATGACTCATAGTGACCCTATGAATGAAAGACCTGAACACGTGTATGACTTTCATCGTTTCTCCAGGTTCATAGGGTTTCCAGAGGCAAGCTATTGTGGAAGTGGATGCCACTCCTGCTTCCAAGCTTGTTTTAATCAGGGAGCACCACCAAACACTGTCCATCATGGGTAACCATTATCGCATTGGACACGTCGGTGTCACAATGTTCAGCATCACAGCAACCATGAAGTACCTCTGTACAGAAAATGCACAGACCAGGGCTGTATCACTAATAGACTCAAATGAACAGTAGCATTGGTGATGGTGATGTTAGGTGAAGTCAAGTTGGCAGAGTTACCCTGTGAACAACAGACCAAAATCATGCCCTGGCCTCTGCCACCTCATTGCCATCCTCACTGCAATCCATGAGCGGATGTCAGCTCATGCAAAGCACAGCCAGGTTCTCAGGTTGTCAGTGTTTATGGGTACAAACCACTGAACTTTCGGTCCACAGCCCTGCACCTTACGCACTGTGCCACACAGACAGGAAAAACCTTCATTAATAGGGCAGAAACAACCTGAAGAGGAAAGTGATTCTCCAAAGAGGGACCGCGTCGTTGTCACTGAAGAATGTGGGAAGAAGCAGGAGAATCCGTGTGTGTTTACTGTGTCTTCTCAGCAACAAGGTCAACAACATGTGGGAGGGAAAATGTTCTCAATGCAATTAACCATCCTGCGTGCTCGAGAAGGAGTCCTCAAAGCACCAGTGGGGCAGGACAGGCAGGCGAGGACACATGTCCATCCACTGTAAACAGTCCCGTGCCAAATACACATGCAGCTCACTGCTCCCGCATGTCCCCAACAGCGAGCTGCCTTCATACCTCTGTCCCAGGTGGTGTGAAGCACGAGCCCGGCTGCAGCGGCTGCAGGATGTGCAGGGGGTTTACAGCAATGGCACAGAGAGGTAAGCCCTCAGATGCTAGCCAAAATGTTGGCCTTTAAAACTCACCCAGCGGCTCGACAGGACAGAGGCATGGCGATCGCTCTGGTGAAGGGCTGTGTTGCGCGCAGCCAGGTCGATTTCACCGCCCAGAACACCCTATGAGCGGTTCTGTCACGTAGGTTACTATGAGTCAAAACAGCTCAGCACACGCTTGCAAGATAGTAATTTACCAACTAGATCATGTCTCCTCTATCAGCCGGCAGACGCGAAGCAGACAATCACACAAGTCACATGATAACAGCGAGAAAGGCGAGTAACAAGGAGCACAGGCTGCTCTGAAAGCAGGGCCTGGGCTGCCAGTCCCATGGTAGAGATTTGAAGGTTTGTGTAAGGATGTGACATGCATTACTTGGGACCCACAGGGTGCTGGCCTTCTAGGTCCTTTCCCAAGCTGCCATCCGCCGTTTCCTGTGTGCTCACTTGCCAGGTGGATTCATGGTAACAGGAGTGAGCAGACACAGAGCACTGTGGTCGTACCCATCAGCTGCTGACCTGCATCGACCGAGCCCTGTTAGACCCCACCGCCACTCCCTCCACTTTGTAGAAGTGAAAGCAGGGGAGGAAGGCATGGAGGTGACACACTTGCACACAACTGGGCAGCTTGGCCACAGTGCAAACCTCCATCTACTACGTTTGACGATTCACCTCAACCGCTGACCTCACCCAGTGGCCAAATCTGTGCTGAAGATGTTGATCTAATCTGAAAATGGCCATATGTTAAATACACACATACAGGGAAGAGCAGCCTTTCCAAAACTAGATGTCAATATATCTCAATCCACGTTTACAGAAGAGTTGATTTAGTGAGAACAAGAGGATTCCTCCTGTAAAGGCTTTGACTTCGTACAAACAGGGTCTGGGAGATACAGTGTGGAATCCAACCTCAGAAACTACATCTTCCAAGTGAGTGTTTCCCCTTGCTGTTGTGAGATGCAGCCGTGACCCCTTTATAAATGTCAGAGTTACATACAAATGGTTCTTTTTTAACTAAGCCACACACAGTCTAATATTAACAACTTAAGGTACATACACTGGTTCATAATAAGAGAAAACTAATTTGCAACTCACCTCAAAACATTATCACTACCACTGTATGATCATGTTAAGGGCGTTTTAGTGGCACTGGGAGTACTTCTCCAGTGTGTTTATGTAATACAAATCACTCGATATACTTACTATATGCAAAGACCAGTATTTGACAATGGACATTGCCTCCTATTCTGACTACGTACAAATCCTCCTTAAAGACAGACTTAGAAACAGCAGTGCTGGTAGGCAGGAATGCCGGCGACACACACACACACACACACGCGCGCGCGCGCACACACACACACGATGCTGATCCATCACCGTGCTCGTGTTAACATTTAAAACAGGCCAACATGTGCTGAGAGATACACAGAAACGTAACTCCACAGATGACATCTTCCCTATTCAGCCCAACATCGATCATTTGCTGTTAAGTAAACATTTTACAGTAAAAAAGAGTCAAAGAGAACTTTCATCATACAGGGAAAGAACTGAGCTGGGAGAGGAGAAAGGGGCTGACCTGATGCTGGAGAGGAGCCGAGTCGGTGACTGCGGGTGGGAGAAGGCTGTCAGGAGGTCTCCACAGAGGCAGTGAGGCCTCTTCCTCATGCCGCCACGTTGTGAGATGCGGAAAAGCACCCACTCTCCCCCACATTGAGAGAGAACATTCTCTCCATCACTGTGAACTCGCTGCCATCGAGTCGTCTGGCTCACAGAGGACCCCCACCCCCTCGCAGGTTTCCAAGGCCGTAAATCACACGGGAGGAGACTGCTCATCTCTGTCCCAAGGACCGCAGTGTGTTTGCGTCACTGGGAATGTCGGCCTCTGGGTAGCAATGCCACACACTGAGCTCGTTGCACCGTGCTCCCTGAATTCACAGCACAAGAAAGCATTATCTTCTGTCTTTCCTTCTCGTGCTCCACCCCTAGACCCTTTCTTCATCCTTCAACACTCACCAAACCAAGCCCTGCTCACTTCAGGGACTTTTGCCTGACAAGCCCCCTGGCTTAGCGAGGCTGTACGCCTTGAGGGGGAGAATCCCCATCCTTCTCTCATGGGGCAGCTGGTGGATCCAAGGGCCTGACCTTAAAGTGTGCAGAGCAGCATCTCACCAGACTTCACACCCTTTAACAGCCTCCAGGGAAGGTCTGCAAAGTGCCTGGGCGGCCCAGACCTAAGGCGTTGCGCTGCTAACCCAAATGTCCCTCCTCTCGGGTGTGAATCCAACAGCATCTGGGAGAGAAGGATGTCCGATCGCCTCCTTACGATTTACAGCTTCGGAAACCCAGCAGAGGGCCAGCTGTGAGCTGGTTCCTAGATGACAGCAACGAGCTGAGATGAAGAGGGAAGGTTTGCTGTGCAGCCCGCATCCTAATTCTTATGTATTTTATAACTCAGGGAGAGGAGCCAAGGAAGAAAAGCCATGCTTATTGAGTTGATTCTGATTCACCCCATATAGAGCAAGGGGATTCTGGTGGCCTCGTGGTAAGAAGCTTCACTGCAATTCCAAAGTACATGGTTCAAATCAACCAGCTGCTCTGACGGAGGATGGGCAATCTCCTCCTGTGCAGTCAACTACCTCTGAAAACTCACTGGAGGGTAAGCGATGGTCAGTCCCAACTCTCCAACACACAACTCTACAACAACAACCTATGTAGCAAGGGTTCTCTCATGCTTCCTTGGCTGTGGTGTTTCTGGGTGGATTCAAACTGCCCCCCTTTAGGCTACTCATAACGCGCCCAAGTCATCTTGGCATTCTTTCTCCTTCTCTGCGTCCCAGGGATACAGAAGCGTCACTGAAACTGGAGTTTCCTCCTCCATCTTCCTGACCTGTTGTCACAGAGAGTATTTATTCAGCCTAAATACGGTGACTATGTGAGGGAGTCGTGTAAAGACCTGAACCAACAGCAAGGAACATAAAGAACATATTTCTGTTGTTGTTTTACATGTTGAGAGGATGAAAGAGAATGAAGAGTGTCATGTTTTAGGGGCTGTGATATTGCTTGACAAATTAGAGCAATATTTCTGAAGTGTACTTAATTATAAATTGGCTTGAACTTTCAAAAGGACAGGGCTTGGAGGTAGATGTGTCCTGAATGTGAAACATTACTGCGTAAACAATGTATTAAATCATTTTCATAAAAAAACCACACAGCAATCTAATGCTTCAGAGGACATTAAAAAAACAAAAACAAAAACTAACCCAAAAACAACAACAAAAACCCAACTTGTCCAGAGCTCTTCATAGAGGCTAAATGAAAGAGAAGGGTATTTGCCAAATTCAACCAACACGCTTAAGGGAACAGGTATTTCATCATCTGACTAGATGTCGTGAAGTTCTCATCTCATTAACCATCCCACAAACATCTCTCTGGCTTCGAGGCCTGGAGTAGGACAGACAGGGACAAGCAGTCACTTAGTAAGCACCACACCCTCTACAGGTTATATCACCAAATTCTTTGTTACTAAAAGTCACAAAAGAACATGGACAAGGTTCTTTGAATGTCCACATTCTCTGAGAAACCAGGAAGCAGCAAGAGCTCAGTTCAAAGCTTACTCCAACCCCTTCTTAGCTGTGTGGCCTGGGGCAAGTTGCCTCATCTCTCTGAGCCAGTGGCCTCTCCTATCAGCATGTGTCCAGAGCTCCCAGCTCAGAAGGGGAGGAACTGGGGCTGCCACTGTGAAGACTGGGTACCTCTGCAGTCTGGAGGAGTAAATGTGATTGTTCATGCAAAATTAACGCACTGCCTGGCACAGAACAAACACTCGGTAAACGAGGTCTGGGGTTACGGCAGTCGGTAACAAATAACCCAACCAACACCTTGGAGACAGAGCCAACAGGCCTTTTCTTTTCCCCAGACGCCTCTTCCTTTTGCCAGATGAAGTAACCTGATCATTGGAAATTGCTTTCTTGAGGCTGGTAAGTGGTACCTGTCACATTAGACATTGGTCCACCAAATATTTTTATTTTAAATTAATAGAACTAATTTGCAGTGATTCAGCTAAGGAGAGGAAAGACAGACAGACAGACAATGCACAGAAGAACATCACTCAGTCACCCAGCAGGCGAGTCATGAACAAGCCCACAGGGGTGAGGCTTCTGCAGGCCTGAGCTCTGCAGGGCACAGCCCTGCGTGTGGGGAGGCAGGGTGCTGCCTGTGACATGTGTTCTTCACCCCAAACAAACATCACTCTTGTCTTGGAATCCTCACGGATTGCTGTTACCCAGGGCTCCCTGCTAATGCTGGCAGAGACATTTAAATGGTGACTGAAATACATTTCTGTGGTTTGTGTAATGCTCAGAAGAAGAGAGGGGAAAAAAATATCCAGAAACATGTAGAAAACTGGGTAATAAAAAACCATACACAATGATGAGGTCACCGTTGGGTGACCAAAGGTTCTGGCCAAGGAAAGCATCTGCCAGGAATGCAGACTGGCTGTGAAGATAGACAGACAGACAGATGCAGTGTTATCAGGATAGAATTCCCAAGAAGTTTCTCTTACATTTGATCCACAGAGCGACAGGTGCTCTTGGAAATGAGATCCAGTGTTTGGCTCAGGCCGTGTCCTCTGTCAAAATGCGAACAAAGGATTGGAACATCACTGCCAGGCTGACAGCGCCCATTAACCTCTGTCTCGGAGTAAACCGCTCTTATCTGCCGGCACCTGCTGCCCGCTGCACCGGCCGCTTATCTTCACTTGCAGGCCCCAGAATGACCCCGGCTCTGAAAATGCAGCAGAGCGCATTCCACTGCTGCTGGGGCCTTGCTGGTGATGAAGACCCCGAGGGCTGAAGAGGAGTTTCGTAAATGAGTGTTTATCTATCTGAGGAGCACACATCCCCACTGGCTGGAGCTCTGCCAGGGAGGCCAGTAATGTTCCCAGTCTGGGAAACCCAGGGCTGAGTATTCTTCAGGCTGAGAGGAGAGGGCAAGAAGAGGTGAACGGAGGTCCTTGACACAGCCCCACGGCCAGGCCTCTGAGAACGTCAGTGTGTTTGTGTCATAAGTGACTTCCTTCTAGTCGTCTGGAAAAACTGCCAAAGAAGGGCTAGTGTCCTTACGGCAGAGCCCAAACCGGATAGGGCTCTTTTACTCGATGAATCTGTTAAAAGCCCATTTCAACCCAGGGGTCTGGACAATCCCTTCTACTGTGTCAGGACTAGCAGAGAAGAGCAGAATCTTGGGGCCTGGCGGCTACAGAACTAGCTACTAAGCACAGGACAGAGATTTGAACCTGCCACTCCCCCTGCAGGAGAAAGGTGAGGCAGAGCCATGTGGACAATGCCACTGTGCCCTCCAGAGTCACAGGAGGTGGGCCCTTAGGGTGAGACAGGGCTGGGGGGGAGGGCATTTTGTTTGTTTTTACAGTAAGAAACATGTTTCCTGTATCCTTCACACTCAGTACACATGAGCACACGTCCACCGAGTCAATTCTTGGTTTCAGAGCAGAATTCACAAGGCCTCTCTTCCCTGATGCCCCTGTGTGAACTCCGAGCACCCAGGAAGCAAGACAAGCACAGGCTTCCTTGTATTGCCTTATGAGTCTGTAGTCAACAATTTCACACTTCTCACCACATCAGAGATCCTACTCCACCAGGCCGGCAGGCATCGGTATCTCTGCCGCACCCCCTGCACCTTCATACAGAATCAAAGCTTTTTCTCCAACATGCAGCCCCTGACAGGGACTGGTAACAAGTGACCACGTTTAGAACAGGAGAATCCTTATTTGCTAATCTGCAGCCAACAGCCCTACATGTTTTTCACGGGGTGAACGTGATGTTAAACTCCTACTATTATACAGTCAGGGAGAATCTGAGCCAGTTCCCTACCCTTCTGTCAGCCGACAAATACACAGACCGTTTGCAACACTGAGGGGCCCTAGACATAGGATGAAAACCAAATCCACCCCCTAGTTATCAGAGAGATGCAAGTCAAAGCAACTATGAGAGATCATCTCAATCCAGCAACAACAGCAAAGTTCAACAGGGTGGCAAACAATCAATGCTGGCCAGGCTGTGGAGAGAATGGAACCCTGATTCACTGCTGGTGAGAATGTAAAACGGCATAGCCACTATGGAAGGCGATCTGGCGCTTTCTCATAAGTTGGGAACAGAAAGACTATTTGACCTAGAAATTCTACTACTGGGAATATACCCTAAAGAAACCAGATGCACAACTTAAACAGATGTATGCACACCCATGTTTATTGCTGCATGATTCTTAAGAGCAAAGAGATAGAAGCAACCAAAGTGCCCATCAATAAACAAATGGATAGAAAAACTATGTATAATGGAATACTATGCAGCACTGAAAAACAATGAAAGAGTAAAACCTTGCATAACATGGGGGAGCCTTGAAGACATGCTAAGTGAACTATCTCAGTCACAGAAGGACAAATACCACTTTTATAGCACTACTGTTATAAAATAGAACAGACATATGGGTGTGGGGGGAGAATAGAGAAAGAATGGATAGATAATGAACACTGCAGTAGAGCAGATGAGAGGAAGAACTGTCTGCAAGGAATATGATTCTGCATTTTATGTATGAGAACAATCTGTAATAAGTGATGCACTGTAGTGGGGGGGTGCTAGTGGAGGGGGTAGGGAGGGTCAAGAAAATGTACAACAACAAAAAATAAAGGAAAAACCAAACCAAACCCGAATCCACTGCAGTGACATCCACTCCAGCTCATAGCGCCCCTCCGTGGGACGAAGGGAGGGAGGCTGCGTGGGTGAGAGATGATTGCCTTAGACACAGCTCCAGGCAGGGTTCCACGTTAGACAAACACTAAATATGTAGAATTTGGTTTTCAATTGCCATCAATACACAGTGACTGTAAGGAGCAGAACTGTAGGGGTTCAGATGGTTGATGGATCAGAAGGAGCCCCCCTGACCTCCCTTCCAAGGTGCGTCTGGGTTAACGCAAGGCTGTGGGTGAGCACACTCCGCATCGTGCCACCCAGCGACTTCACGTCTCATCTCCACACACACTCATGGTCATCGAGTCAGGGCTGGCTCATAGCACACCCTCTAGCAGGTCTTCACAGGCTGTAAATCGCATGGGAGGAGATTGTCTGTCTTTCTCCTGCAGGGAAGCTGGTGGGTTCGAAGCACCAGAGAGGTGTAGGCTTTGAGTTAGCGCTATGATTCCCTACAAACTATGCCAGTAAAAGCTAGCATCCTTCCCCTACAGAGGATGAGAACACAAAGCAGCCTTCAGCTTGGAATGGTGACACATTTCTGGCTGGATTCTGACCCATTTGACACCACTGGAGAAGCCACCTGGTTCATGATGGAAAATGTTATCACAGAGTAGCAAGTGGGGATGCCCTGATCTGTCTCAGTGTAAAAGGTGGGGACATCCTGACCTGTTAAGAGGTGTGAGAGTCGCACCACATGCCTACGTATTGGCCTTTCTTGGTCACATTCATGTTGAAGAAGCAATCACAGAAAATCAAGGACTTACTGAAGAGGATGAAGGACTATACTCTTCAACATAGATTGTGTCTCAATGTCAAGAAAACAAAACTCCTTGCCACTGGACCAATAGGCAATGCCATGATAGATGGAGAAGAGGCTGAAGTTGTCAACTGTTTCATTTTCTGTTTGGATCTCCGATCAACATCCTACAACAGCAGTTAGGGCATCAGGACCTGTTTGCACAGGGAAATATTCCCAAGAGAACAAACAGATACATACTACAGAAGGTGCAGCCAGAGTGCTCCGTGGAGGCAAGAATGGCGTAGTTCATCTCATGTACTTTGGACATGTCGTAAGGAGAGCTCTACCTTGGAACATTATGCTTGAAAATGTGAAGGGCCAGCAAAGGAGAGGAAGACCCTCAACCAGATGGATTCCCACAGTGATTGCAGCAACGGGCTCAAGTGTATCAGAGAAGATGGCATTGGATAGGACAGGGCTCAGATCTAGTGTTTATAGGGTAATTATGAATCATACTCTAGTCGGCAACACCTAAAAATAACAATGATCAAGGATAAGCTTTGTACAAAACCGTTATTATAGAATTAGTATAAGAATCCAGGAGGGATGGGAGAGGCTAAAAGTAGAGGGATGTGGATGTGCAGGGGGCGGGGGGAATTAATCATTGGGTTGTAAGATTTGATGGGTGAGGGGGTGGGGGAAATGGAAAGAATTTGTTCAAATTTATGTTCAAATTTTGTAAATAAACTAGTAGAGAAAAAAAAATTTGGAAAAAAAACCCCCCAACAATAATCATAGAAGAAAAGCCTTCTCTCCATCAGGGTGAGGGACAAGAAGGCAGGAAGCGAAAACGTGGTCCCACAGAGCGCTGCGATGCACCAAACCATCAACAGTCTGAGAAATTTGTTCCCTGCAATGTGTGGTGCTTTCAAATATTTTTGTGGGAGGAGGGAATATCAAAGTACAACATGTCATTTCAATTCTAAGCCTCTCTTTTAGTGGACAAAAATGGATATTACAGAAAAGGGTCAAGTTGTAATTTATGCACAGAGAAAAGAGAGATGGGAGAGACATATGACAAATGTTCTGGGGACAAGTCTGTGGTGACCTTCCCGCTGTCCAGCCCATCTTTGGAGGAAGGTGAGCTCATCTGCTGTCCAGCAGACTCGCAGGTGACCTGGCCACGGCAGAGAAGAGCACTGTGCATTCAGCAGGTGCTCCTCTTAGAGCCTAGATGGGTGAGTTTGTGCACAAGTCATCTTCTCCCAGCTATCCGTGGGCTGCATTTCCAATTGTTCAAATATAACCACTCTGTGTAAGTAAACAACTCTCAGCACACACCATATGGTGAACTGACTGTCGCCAAGATGGGGAATTTAGAGACGGAGAGACTACTGAGTCATGGGGCCCATCTTCTCACCAAATTGACCCACTTGCTTGGCAGAGAATTTTAGTACTATGCCGAAACACTGCGGTTTTTAAAACTTTTTATTGTTATTTGAGTAAGCATTTACAGGGAACACTGGTTTTCCACTCAACAATTCACACACATTTTGTTTGGTGATCACAATTCCCACAAGGTCACTTTGGTCAGTATTCACAGCATCATCTCCCCACTCCCTTTCTCTCCTTCCCATTTCTGTTGATTCCTCTAAAGTCCGAGACCTTGTTGCCTTCTCTTGCTAACCTTTATCACCAGGTGAACCAGCCCTTTGATCTGTTATGGTTGGTTGTTCTAAGAACCAGTGTTGCCTGGTGCTGTTCATCCTGTCTGTCAAGGTCTGTGCTTTGGCCGAGGGGATAAAGAGTTCTGCTCCCAAACCAGAAGCAGGGAGTCTGAATCCACCAGTTACTCCGTAAAAGTCTCTGATGTGAGTTGGCTCTTACAACCAGGTGAGAATAAAATAGATGAATGTGATCTTTTAAAAATCAAAATCCTATGTGCATCAAAAGACATCTCCAACAGGGTTAAAATGAAACCCACAGACTGTGAAAAATATGTGGCAATGATATATTTGATAAAGGATTCATATCTAAAACTTAGAGAATACTCCAGTACCTCAACAAGAAAAAGGTAAACAACCCAACTGCAAAATGGGCATATGATATGAACAGACACTTCACCAAAAAAGAAATTCAGATGGCAAACAGACATATGAAGAAATGTTCAAAATTCCTAGCAATTAGAAAGATGCAAACCAAAACATCTATTAGATATCATCTCATCCCAGCAACATTAGCAAAGTTCAATAGAGCAACAAACAACAAATGCTGGCGAGGCTGTGGAGAAAATGGAACCCTTATTCACTGCTGGTGGGAGTATAAATTGATACAACCACTATGGAAGTTGGTCTGGTACTTTCTCAAAAATTTAAAAGTAGAAATATCATTTGATCCAGCAATTCTACTACTGGGAATATACCCTAGAAAAAACAGAGCCACCACCCAAACAGATGTATGCACATCCATGCTTATTGCTGCATTATTCATAGTAGCAAAGAAATGGAAGCAACTCGTGCCCATCAACAAATTAATGGATAGAAAAACTATGGTATATTCACATAATGGAATAATATACAGCACTGAAAAACAAGGAACTCATAAAATATTACACAATATATGTGATCCTGGAGGACATCCTGCTGAGTGAAGTATCTAAATCACAAAAGGAAAAATACTGCATAATGCCACTGTTATAAATCAAGATTGACATTGGGAGTTCGGGGGAAACTATGAAAAGAGAGGATAGATAATGAACACTGTATTGGAACAGATGAAGGAAAGAACTGTTTAAAAGGAATATACAATTAGGTATTTTTTTGTTTGACAACAGTCATATAATGTTAAGAATGTCAAGGGAAGTCTGAGGGAAAAAAAGATCCAACATAAATCGGATGAAAGGTATGGATGAAATTCTTTTCATAATGGAATTAGGGGAGGTAATTTGTGCAAATGTCTTGAAATGATGGCTATAAATACAGGAGAAAGTTTTTTTCCACTCTTCTTGTAGCTTTTCTAAGGAACTGGAAATTGTTCAAAGTCAAAGTACTTCCAAAATGAAAACAAATCAAACAAAACAAAGATGCACATCTGTGTAGTGGCCTGGGGACCAAAAGCTGCCCTCAGGGCACGTGCAGTCACTTCTCACAAAAGAGCAGAATGTCTTCATCCACAGCTGGCCAGGCCTGGAGACGGGTCAGAAGGCTCACTGCAAGCTGAGCACGAGTGGCGTGGCTTTCCCCAGCAGAGCCTGACTCCTAGCTACTGTGTGAGAACGGCAGAGCAATTTGTTGTTGTTTTCATTTTCCCATAGAAGGAAGGCTTTCAAATATATACACAGATTAAATTCTATGCCAGTGCGTTCTGGATTGTTACCAGGAGGTTAGTTTTCCATTTTTCACTCAGACGCATTTCACTATTTTGATTCTATTCCTTCGACTCCACTTAGAAACGGAATGGAATGTTGCAGCAGAAATTGCAGCTGCCCCTTGTTGAATGAGAAATAGAAGAGCGAAACTCGTAGGCGTCCACAGTGGATGCTGGCGAAAACAGGAAACGTTCTCCTGAGTGCAGAGTCCGAATCATTCAGGGGTTAGCATTTTCTCAGGAATCATGTACTGCAATTAACCACTGAAATGTTATTTCCAACAAATATACTTTTCAGTCAAACTTTATACTTATCACGACAGCATGTGGTTTACTACTTCCTTAAATGAACAATGTTAATACGAATTCCAGGACAAGAGTGGCAGCCTGATTGTCTATTACACTGTAGGGTTTGCTGTCATTGTCTTTACATGAAACATTAATGAATCTCTTCTCATTTGCAGGTCCTTAAAAGCCGAGCACCACGTGGCCATGTGACAATGCGATGACACAACTCGTAAATAGTTTATGGAAATGCAATTTTCTTACCGTTTTGAACTGGTGGAGCTGAAAACTTCCTGGTGTCCCAGGGCCCCAAGTCTCCACGTGTGGAAGTTTGGGGCTAGATAAGAGAAGCAACACTCCAGGCAGTCTGATGGACTAAATATTTGTGTCTCCTTCTTCCCCCAGAAATCTATTAGTAATTTTACCATTGGTGGTGGTGGTGTCAGGTGAAATCAAGTTGAATATAACTCAAAGTGATGCGATAAACAACAGATCAGAACTCCGTCCTATCCTCTGCTCTCCTCACCATCTGACATAGTTGAGTCCATTGCTGCAATCGCTGTGTCAACCCATCTTGTTGAGGGACTGCCTCTCTTTGACTGACTCACCACCTTTCCAAGCATGTTATCCCTTTCCAAGTAATTATTGTCATTGTTGCTATTAATGTCCAGGGCCATCAAGCTGAGTGCGACTCACAGCAACCCTGTGAACAATAAATCTTAGCTCTGTCCTATCCTGCACTACTTTTATCATCCTCAACACATCAGAGAGTCCACTGCCGTTGTATTAATCTGTGTCAGTCAGGGTCTTCCTCTCCTTCTCGGACCTCTCTTCCTTTCCAAGGCCTAACCTCTCCTAACACATGGGAGCTTCACCGTCTTTGCCTCCAAGGAACATTCTCATGGTACTTGGTCCAAGACATCTCTGTTTGTTCTTTTGTCAGACCATAGGATATTCAGTACTCTTCTCCAACACCACAAATACATCAGTTCTTCTCTTATCATCCTTATTCACTGTCCAGCTCTTAGATGCATAGCAAGTGGTGGAAAATAATCAGGTGCACCTTCGTCGCCAAACTGACATCTTTACTCCTTGGTAATGTGGAGAGCTCTCTGAGAGCAGAATTTCCCAATGCAATCTAACGTCTAATTTCTTGATTGCTGGTACCAAGGGTGATGGTTGTGGATCCTAGTAAGATTAAATGGTTGACAACTTTAATCTTTTCTCTAGCTAGCATGTTACTGATTGGCCGAGTGGCGAGAATCTTTGTCTTTCGGCCATGCAGACGTAAACCTAAGCTTTAGTGTAATGGTAGAATTCACTCTATAACTATGCTAGAGTTTAGGATGAGGAAATTTTGGTCTCTGGACCAGTAACTAGCATCATCAATTAAGTTTTAACTCACTTTGGCCTCATGTGTATTAGAGAGGAGATAAGCTCTACATGTTTTAACTCTCCCAGGAACCACTTATTTATATTTACTTTCACTCAGAATAATCTTTTTAAATGTAGATATTTCATAGGTGAGAATGAAGGTCCTCTGAGAGCCAGAAAAAGGAGCTCTGGTAGCACCGTGGTTGAAGAGCTGAACCACTATCTGTAAGGTTGAAAGGTCAGAGGCATGAGTCCACAGCTGCTCTGCAAGAGACACATGATGCTGACTAATTCCCTCAAAATCACGGCGACGGAGAACCAACGGCGCCGGAGACCCACGAGGCCGCTGACTCTCTCCCTGAGACGCCAGGAGTGGGGATGCAACCCACAGGACGTGGCTTTTATGAGAGTAAGGCAGAGCTAGTCAACTCCCGAATCTCAGACTTTTTAACTGCAAGGCTTGGGGCAAGTTACTTAAGTGCTGTAAGCCTCAGTCCTTATAAAATAAAGCAGAATAACAATACCTACCTCCTGAGATCGCTGGGATGAGCAATGAGTAGATTTTTAGAAAGTCTTTAGCGAATAGCATGCATATAAAAGCTTTGAAATACAGACAGCATAAACGTAGATTAGCCAAGATTCATCTCCATATTGAAAAAAATTATAAATGTTGGACATGTGACAGACTTGACAAAAGGATATTACCCTGCACTTCTTACCTGCAATTAACCAGAATATAATTTACTATTTGTCGTTACTGTTATAATAGAGGGACCACAAGAGGTTACTCACGTCTTAGAAGACTGGAAGTTGATCACGCCTCAGTTCTAGGGAATGGTCCACTCTGTCGGCTCTGGGAGAAAGTCCTGGTCTCCTCTCAGCATCTCCGGCTAACAGCCCTGTGGAGATCCCTGTGCATCTTGGCATCAGCCTCTCCCTAGGAGATTCTCAGCATAGAAACTGCGTCCATAGGACAAGCTTCACTTCATCTCTTCTTTGTCAGTGACACTCAACTTTCTCGCTCTCTCCTCCCTCTGATGACTTCCTTCCATTTCTTGTCACATAAAAGGTGATGGAGGTCACATCCACATCCTGGGGGAACTCTCCTTACATAGGGTCAAGGTTGTGATTTAAGTAAGGGTGATGACGTAAGTGTGATATGCCCAACTCTAATGCTACTCTTGTTATGTGCCATCAAGTTGCCTGTGACTCATAGTGACTATGTACAACAGCCCTAAACCCTACTCTATCCTGTGCCAACCTCACTGCCTCCACCACACCTGCCCCCATTACCCAGCCATTGAATCGATCCACCTCATCTAGGGTCTTCCTCTCCTGCACTGTTCCTCCACCCTCAAGCATGCCGTCCCTCTCCAAGGACTGGTCCCTCTTTGAAACATGTCCAAAATATGTCAGATAAAGCTTTAAAATCCTTGCCTCCAAGGAGCAGCCTGGTTTCACCTTGTCCAGGATGAACCTATTTGTTCTTCTAGCAGTCCATGGTATATTCAATACTCTTCTCCAGCACCACAGCTCAAAGGCATCAATTCTCCTTCTATTATCCCTAATCATTTCCCAGCTCTCTGATGCATAGCAAATGATTGTAAAGACCATGCCCTATATCAGGAGCACTTTAGTTTCCAGACTGACATCATTGCTCTTCAGTATGCTGGAGAGATGTCTAAAAGCAGACTTCCCCAATGCAATGCGTCTTTTAATTTCCTGGCTGCCAGTGCCAAGGGTGTTGATTATAGAGCTAAGGAAACTTCACCATCCATCATGATGCTGCCAATCAGCCCAGTAGTGAGAATATTCATTTTCTTGATATTGAGCTTCATTCAGTCCATAGTGAAGGCTGCAGTCCTTGACCTTCCACAGTTCTCCAATTGTGAGTGACAGGATAATATCCATACTCATACAAGGAAGTCCAGTGGATGCCATTATCATTCAGATATATGCACCAACACCCACAGCTAAAGAAGAGGAAGTAGAAGATTTCTATACTAACATTTGCAGTCAGAGATCGATCAAACATGCAATCAAAATGATTAATAATAATGGGTGACTGCAATGCAAAAGTTGGGAACAGGGAAGGAAACAAAGTAGGAAAACAAAGACTTGGTGACAGAAATGAAGCTGGAGATAGAATGGTAGACTTTTTGCACAACAATTTATTAATTGCAAATACGTTTTATAAGAATGTTACCCTATGAACATATAAAATACAACTTTCTTTAAATTAACCCTTGATTTATGCTTGCTATTAATGATGGAGGGCTGGGAAGGGGTATATCACCCACCCAATTTCAGTGGATTTTGATGAGTAACCCTGTCTCTTTCAACTTAGCCTAGATTAGGTTTTCTAGCACATCAATAATGGAGTTTGATTACATCCAATCACACCAAGGCCATTATGACACTGTACCAAATGGAAGAAAATGAAAAAATATTGAGCATCAATATTTTTATTATAGGGCTTGATCCCCTTGATAGATATTTCTGGAGGGCAAGATTCAGTTTGTAATCTTATTCCTTTTTTTTTTTAATAAAAAAAGGTAAAAATCTCTTCATTACAAAAATAAAAATGAAGCTTGAAAGTACAATAAATTATGCTTCCCTTGTTCATTTCCTGGTCCGTGGACTGGGCTGCTGCCTACTTCAGCACTCCCTGAATTCCTCACATTCTGATTATGAGGCCTCTTAGAAGAATACAACCCAACTCAATGAGTAGGGTGTAAACCATTAACTTCAGCTTCTGCCTCAACTCAGACTTTCCCAACTCTAGAAAAGGCAAACTTGGACAAATGTACTGGCCGTATTTTTGCCTATTTGCAACTATAGAGTAATTGCTCCAAATTACCTATTCATTTTACTGAGTGAGAGAGAGACACGACAGACTACCTCACGTCCTCTATACGGTCTACTTCCCAAATTCAATGCTAAGGGGTAAACACAAAACTATCCACTGCTTTTGAACTGGAGCTGACTCAGCTGAGCCTTTAGTGGATTTTCAGGAGCCGTAAACTGCATGGGGAGACCTCGATCCTCTCTCTCCAGAGGGACCACTGGTGGGTTTGGACAGCCAAAGAGGCGCTGTGTTTTAGATTAGCAGTGGAGTAGCTGGGTCATATGAAATTTCTACATTCAGCTTTTTGAGGAAACACCAAATCACCTTCCAGAGTGGTTGCACCATTTCACAATCCCAACTTCCTAACTTTCTGATGGAAGATCAAAGCCAAGCTCCCAATGCTACCACCCAAATCCTATAAACATTTCTACCAACTAGGAAGACACCATCAATTGATTACAGTGCATATCCTAAGTTAATCTCACCACAGTCTGAGCAAGTAGCAACGACTAGTCATTTCATCAAAGACAGCTGTTAAAGAACTCCTCTCAAGATCAGTAAGTCACCTTGACTGGATAAACTCTCCTCTGTAGAGGTGAATATACAAATTGGCAGCTGGGAGCAGGAGGTGTCTAAAGACAGAGAAGTATTATTCTTCAGAGCTTTTCAACTTTCTAATTAGTTGCAATCTTGCCAAGATTTTTGTCTTAGGTTTTAAAGATATTACAGTAGAAATATCACAAGTGGGTGGCTTTAATGAACAGAAATTTCTGTCAGTTCAGGAGACTAGAAGGAGGAAGTCAGGGCAACAGCTCAAAGGTGGCACCACCCGCTACCTCTCCCAGAGACAATTCTGGTCCCTTCACCTTCTGTCTTATGTCCTGGATGTCTCCAAAGGACACAGTATCTGTTCTCTCTCATCAATGCCTGGCCTGCTTTTTTATATCTCTAAAAGTGACTAATTTAAGAAGCAGGCAGACATGATAACGGGCTCATTAACACAACAAAGGAAGCCCTTTCTCACATGGGATTACATCCACACGTAGTGTTTTTGTTAGGAGCATGGAATCCAGGTGAGGCTGTGGATAGGTGGCCTGGATCCTGGCCTCTCCTGCACCATCCTCATGCTCTCCACATACCCAGCCCTGCCTTCTTAGGTGTCCTCAAATACTCCCCATCGGGGTCCCATGAACAGCCGACCTACACCCTGCCTCTCCTGCGCCATCCGCATCGCTGACACACTAAGGCCCATTGCTGAAGTCGTCATGTCGATTAATCTCATGGGGGGGGGCTTCCTATCCTTCAATGACCATCTTTGCCAGCATGATGCCCTATTGGGCTATGGATTTCAGCACATATTTTGGGGGACACAAATCAGTTCTAAGTAATTTTGAACTTTAAATTGTCACATAAAATCCTAGATTTCTAGATTTTCATGAGCTATCAGAAAACCTGACAAAATTAGCCCTGTGGTCTAACAGAACTGAAGAGCAGCTGACCAGTTCAGTCAGGGAGCGTCTTTTCCAAGCTGACTCAATTCCCACATGCCCAGGTCCTAGCCTGGCGCCTTCTGCAGACCCACGGCATGTGACCCTGGAACTACACAGGGCAGAGAGGCTGCCAAGCCTGTGAACCTGCCAGGACACCCAGCTTCCAACGCTGCCTGTGTGTCACAGGCCTCTCATGCCATCCACGCTGTAGGATTTGGTTGACAGAATGAATGCAAAAACTGGAAGACAGTTCCCCTTGCTCTGCTCAGATTTCACCTCGCTTGTTTCAAACACACTACGTCTTTGAATGCAGCCTGATACCATGCAGTAGTCTCAAATGACATAGTTAAGGGCTACGCTCGCCCATCTATTTCCAAACCATCTATTCTTGGAAACTCTGAGTTCACTTCTACTCTGAAGCTGTGAGGTCCCTATGAGCGAGAATCTACTTAACTGCAAGCCATTGGAATCTCTCTCTCTCTCTCTACTTACAAAGTTTATATACATTGTGTTTCACTCTGTTGTTCATTCACATTGTGTTTCCTATAATCATTCCCATTCATTATGTTTTATAAAATTAATCCCCATTGGGCTATGCCCACCATTACTCTTTCTTTTCAGTTCCCTGTCGGATCTTTCTCATTTCCTTCACCCTCTCCCTCAACCCACTAAATTGTGTAACCCTGTGCTGAGTGAACTAACTCAGACTCATAAGGACAAATACTATATAATATCATTATTGAAAAAAACCCAGAAGGATAACTAGTAAAACATATATCAGGATCCAAAGGGGGAAGGGGTGGGAGCAGAGGGGTGAGGACAGGTAGGGGTGAAATCACAGGGTTGCAGTTTGAAATTTTATTCATCTGCTCTGACATTCGCTCTTTCAATATGTATAGATATCCCATCAACCGCACCCCCAAAATAGAGCACCAAGTGTGAGCCCTGACAGCCCAAGAGCACAGACTCTAAGACGTCCTCCAGGGGCGGAAGGGGATGGTCCAGCGCAGTGGCTCTCCGTCTCTGGTCTGGCTCAGTCAGTGGACGGTGGCTCTGAGATGAGCCACCCCTCGGAATCTGCAGCGCCTTTAGCACTGAGAGCATCTGGTTCAGTCAGTTCAATTGTCAGGAGCAGAGACTTAATGTGAAGCCATCACACAACAACATATGTCAAGGATGTTAGAAGCGCATTTGGCATGAAGTCAGTGGCGGAAACTGCCTGACGTGAGAAAGATGGGAAGAGGCAGGAAAAGAAAAAATGCAGAGACAACGCAGAGGGAGTCCAGCTTGGTGCTCTTGGGTGACATTTTCTCTCACGCTGGTATTTGTAAAGAAAGCCCTTTAGGGTTTCTGAATGAGGAGACCAACTAGCCTCTTGCATTAACAGAAAAGTCAGGAATTACAAAGAAGCTATGCCCATTGGGGCAGCACAGGGCAGGACTGGGGGCTTGTTTCTGCTTAGACACTCAGGTCCTCGCACTGTTAGCTCTGACACTTCACCTGTGCTTCACAGGGACACGAGGATCCCTGCTATTCATGGGCAAGTGCACACCTGTCCTTCTCTTCTGCCTTTCCCTGCTGTGGCTTCACTCTTGGCAAAAGAACCACACAGATAAACAGATTCCAACAATTTAGGAAACAATTTAGGCTTCCTTAGGAATTGAGCCTTTAAAAGGACGTGACTGCAGTTTGCCCTTTTTTTTTTTCCTCAGAAAGCTTACCCCCATGGAGGTGCCCTTGTGGTTTAAAATGAGGATAAAAATAAACTGAGTGTGTGCTGCATGTTTGATTCCTGGGATGCTGCAAATCGAGCTCAATAATTCATATCCTCAAACTCTGACTAGACATCTAGCTAAATTCTTGATGCTTTCAGGGGTTCCAAGACATCACAGGTCACCCTTGCACTTGTGGAGTTTACAGTTTTGTTCATAACTTGGAGCACACACTGTTGGAGTATTTAAATAGCATTTCCAGGGCAGTAGAGAGAGAAAGCACAAATTATGGACAGCATATTATTACACTGAGAACTTCCTGCAGTTACGTTCCTCTCCAAATTATTGAGCAATGATGTCAGTTTGAGAACTAAGGTGTATCTGATTCAAGCCATATTCTTTCTGATCACTTGCTATTCATCTGAGAGCTGGATAATGAACAAGGGTGGCAGAAGAAGAATCGATGCGTTTGAGCTATGGTGTTGGTAAAGAGTACTGAATAGCCCAAGAGCTTCCAGAAGAATAAACAAATGTCAGAGAGGGTGCAGCCAGAATCCTCCTAGGAGGCAAAGATGGAGGCTTTGCTTCATACTCTGGGCATGTTGTTAAGAAAAGCTATTCCTTGGAGAAGGACACGATGTTGGGAACGGTGGAGTGTTGTTGAAGGAGAGAAAGATCCTCTCGGCCAGTTGTGTTGGCACAGTGATTATAGCAATGGGCTCTGGAGGGTCAGGAAGTGTGAGGTTGGCACAGGACAGGGCAGGGTGCACACTTTTGTTCATAGGGTGACTATGGGTCATACTCGACTCAACTGCACCTAACAACACAACAGCAAATTCTATCAGATGGGCATGCATCATGGTCTTTTATTGAGATTTTAATGAAAATTTATAGAGAACCTGGATTTCCATTCATTCATTGTTGCACACCGCCCGCCCCCTCCCCAGTTTGCTTTTCTCTTTGGAAAAAATTCTCTCATTGTTATACAATCACCTCCCCCCACCCCTTAGTCAACTTTAATATGCAGCACGATCACCTCCGTGCTACAGAGCTAATACTGAGTACTCGATAACAGCAGGAGAGGTGGCTCTACTTCTAGGATAGACTTCAATGTTGCTAGTATATGTTGCTGTATGTAACAGTATTTTTTCCTCTACTTTCCCAATCTCCTTTGCTGTCACTGAGTTCTCACCAATTGAATGTAGGTGGAGACACGGGAAGTCTTTTCTTAGTCTGGCCCATACATTTTGCTCATCTACAGTAAGGAGCATCTACTCTCTCCCTCCCCTCCCATCCACTGTCTGACTATGAAGATGCCGACAGGTCAAAAGAAATTGTGGATAAAATCACAGTCATGCTAAGTCTGTAAACAGGCCAAGCAACAGTCTCTCCATAGACCAAGGGAACGCTGCCCGGTTTAAAAGGAGAAAGGGTGTGTCAGGGCTGCTTCCTCTCTCCAGCCCTATTCAATCTGCTTATTCACATCATTCAAGACGCTGAGCGATAGATACGAAGGAGAAAGGAGAATGGAAGTGGACTCATCAAAACCTGCTTTACGCAAATGACACAACTTTGCTGACAGAAAGTAAAGAAGACTTAAAGCATTCACTGAAGATGATCAAAGACTATCAGAGAATATTAGAATCTTCATTAGGGATTATACCTCCACATCAAAAAGCAAAGAAAACAAAAATCCTCACAATTGGAGCTATATGGAACTCATGTAGATGAACTGACATTTTCAAGGATTTCATTTTACTTAGATCCATAATCAACACCCACAGTAACAGCAGCCAAGAAATAAAAAATACATTTAGCATGGGGGGCCGGCAGGGGGGTGGAATCTGCTATCGAGGGCTCTTTAAAGTGCTAAAGAGCAAGGTGACAGTTTAAAGACTAAGGTGTGCCTGATCCAAGATGTGGTATTTCCAGTTGCTTTGTATGTATCTGACAATTGGACAATGAATAAGGAAAGTCAGAGAAGAATTGATATCTTTGAGTTGTTATATCAGTGAAGGGTATTAAATAAACCAGAGACTTCCAGGGAAACACACAAATGGGGCTTGGAAGAAGTTCAAGCAGGGTTCTCCTTAGAGGCAAGGACGTCAATTCACACGTTATTGGCGGCGCTGTTGTTATTGTTGTTGTTATGTGCTCTCAAGTCACCTGTGACTCATAGCAACACTTATGTGCAACAACTCTGAACCCTGTCCTGTCCTGAGCCAGTCTCACTGACTCTGACACATCAAGCCTCATTGCCCCAGTCACTGTATCAATCCATTTCATCCAAGGTCTTCCTCTCCTGCTCTGTCCCTCCACCCTCCCAAGCATCATGTCTTTCTCCAAGGATTGGTCCCTCCTCACCATGTGTCCAAAGTATGTGAAACGAAGCTTCAAAATCCTAGCCTCCAAGGAGAAACTTGGTTTCACCCTCTCCAAGACAGACCTGTTTGTTTTCTTGGTAGTCCACTGCATGTTCAAGACTTCTCCAGTAGAGATCACATTTGCAAAGGGACCGAGTCAGTGAAAAAGAACATGTTTCACAATGAGACAGACAGGCACAGAGACTGCCCCAGTGGGCTTGAGGAGGGCCAAAGTGTCCATACAGCTGCCATGAGCCATCGTGGACCCAGTGGCACCCAACAATGACAAAAAATTAAGCATTACAGCTTCAAAGCCTTTTCACTGAGAGGGGGGAAACACTATTCACGTATTGTGGTCCAATTATACAAAGACATTGATTTATTTGTTCATTGAATTCAATCATGTAAGAAATTTGAGTGGATATTACATGCTGGGCACTGTGTTAGGAGCTGGCAATTTTCATCCTCAAAGAACATACAGTCTCAGTTCTTAGTCTCCATTTAATTGAGTGCCTCCTGGAGGCACAAAGACCTACACACTTGATGATACTCAAAACATTGGCAGTTCTAGCCTACATTCCGTAGTCAGAAAGGACTCAACGGTAACACCACAACAGCAGCCTCGGCAGTGTACCAGGAAGCCTGCAACTCGATCAGAATTTCAACAGTTCAAAGTTTTTAAGAAAGCAAGCTGAAGCACTTCCATCGCGTGGATTCCAGCTAGTCCCACATGGAGGGATCAACCAGCTTGGTTTTCCCAGAAGTGAAGAGGCAGGACTTCACAACAGACATCAGGATTCAAGAAAGAAAAATGAAGCCCATTGCCAATGGATCTGTTCCGACTGATTCAGTCACCTCGTTAGGGTTTACAGGCTCCAGATCTTTAGAGAGGAGGCTGACCAGCTCTCTCCCCCAGAGCAGCTGGTGGATTTGAATTGCCATGCTTTTTGTTAACAGCCTGATATCTCAGACCTTCTGCCACCAGGGCCCCTTACCACCTGAGCTAACTCACACTTATATCATCGAGTCGAGGGGAACCAACTCACAGCTGACCCTCTAGTGGGGTTCCAAGTCTGTCAGTCTCAGAGGAGGAAAGCACCTGCCTTTACTGCCTGTAGCCTGGGTGGGGTGAACCCCTAGAGAGTCTCTGCTTTGGGGTGAGCACCACACTTGCTGTGGAATGCTAAAGTCAATTTTAATTACAAAAAAACCCACAATTAATATGTATTAGAATTTATTATACAAGATAAAAAATGAAAACCAAAAACAGGAGCTCTGTGTGTTTATATACGAAATCCAGTCAATTGTAAAAGATTTCTAGAGAAATAATGCATTGGTTTGAAAGTTAGCAATGATCAAAACAGTCATAATTATAAGTTGCACTACCATCAGCTTCTAAGAGCTTGGTGGTGGCTGCTTTAAAAACTATCATATTAGCTCAGAGATTGGAAAGAATGCCAATTCCCAGCACTCTCTTAATATTTCAATTAGAGGGAGGCATATTTTCAATTTTTTAAAATCATGGTTTTAAGTTGTATATCAATCTCGTCTCAAATCACAGATGTTCTCTTACAGATCATGCAGATACTACCACTCCGTCAAGTTTCGTCTTTCTCTTTACACTTCATCACATTGTTTTGTTGTCGTCTGTGCTGTGCAGTTGCTTGTGAGTCATAGCGACCCTGTGTACAACATTTCTGAACTCTATCACACCGTCTCCAACACACCTAATCCCATTACCCCAGTCACGGTGTCAATCCATCTCACCCAGGGTCTTCCTCTCCTGCACCATCCCTCCATGCTTCCAAACATGAAGTCCTTCTCCAAGGACTGATCTCTCCTGGCCACATACTCAAAACTCAACAGATGTAGCTTCAAAATCCTTGCCTCCAAGGAGTGCTTGGTTTCACCCTCTCTGGGACAGACCTGTCTGTTTTCTAGGCAGCCCATAGTCAGTTCCGTACTCTTCTCCAGCACCACTGTTCAAAGGCATTGATTCTTCTTCTATCATACTTAGTCACTGCCTAACTCTCTGATGCAGAGCAAGTAATTGCAAAGACCATGGCCTGGATCAGGCACACCTTGGTCTCTAGACTGTCATCGTTGTTCTTCAGGACTCTGGAAAGGTCCTTGACAGCAAATTTTCCCAATGCCATTGGTATTTGATTGATTGTGGAACCAAGCAAGCTGAAATTGTTAACAATCTCAATCTCTTCTCAGTCTATTATGATGCTGCCTTTTGGCTCAGTGTTAAGAATATTCGTTTTCTTGATGTTGAGTTTCAATCTATATTAAAGACTACAGTCTTTGACCTTCTGCAGCAAGCACTTCAGGTTCACCTGTTTTGGCAAGCAAGGTTGTGTCATCTGTATAACATAGGTTGTTAATGAATCTTCCTCCAATCCTAATGCCACATTCTTCTTCATAAAGCCCAGCCTCCTGAATGATCTGTTTTGCATAGAGATTGAAAAGGTACGATGCATTCCTAGCATATACTTTTCCTGATTTTGAACTTTGCAGTGTTCTCTTACACTGTTCTGATGACTACTTCCTGGTCCAAGTATAGGTTTTGCATGAGCACAATCAGGTGTTCTGGGATTCCCATTCTTCTCAAGGTTAGCCACAATTTGTTGTGATCCACACAGTCAAATGCCTTTGTGTAGTCAATGAAACATAGATAGTCATTCCTTTGGTTCGCTCTGCTTTCAGTCAAGATCCATCTGACATTGGCTATAAAGTCCCTAGTGCCACGACCTCTACTAAACACAGCTTGTTCATCTGGTAGTTCTTTGTCAGTGTACTATTCCAGTTGTTTTTTGCTTGCTTGCGTGTGATATTGGTGACAATGTTCAATAATTTCCACAATCTGTTAGATCATCTTTTTAAAAAAATTTATCACATACATCAGGACAATTAGATGACTACTAATTATAATGTTTCTTCCAACTGCAGCTACTGGTCCCCCAGGGGATTGTGGGCAAGTCCGGAGGGCTTTGAGATGTCTCAATACAACCAATGCCAGGCAAGCGCTCCGCCTTACATCAGCAGCAGGTCCAGGCTCTCTTGGGTCTTGTCATCCATTCCTCCAAGGTCTTCATCAATGCCCTAAATAACTGTGAAAAGAAAGTTCCTCAACCAGTAAATTCAAGACCCCGGGGCTGGGGTGTGGGGAAGGAGGGGCTCCCCAGGACTAAATGAGATGGATTTGTGCACAGGGATCCAAGCAGCACAGCAGGATTTGGTTTCATCCTGTTGGTCTTTTGACTGGGTAGTGTCCTTTATTCTTTCCAACCACCAAGGGGCCCCTGAGTGTCAGCTGATGAAATCAGTTCTGCAATTCAGACCAATTAAAACTTTAGGCAATTCATTGAATTTGCAGTAACTGGACCAGCTTTCCGATTTCTCTGCAACTGTTAAGATGTCTACAGGTGTCACTTTGGTCTGGTATGCTCTCCTCCCTCCCTCCTGCGTGCCTGTCCCCTCTGGGGCCTGTTCCTCTTGGTGATGCTGCTCCTTGGCCTGGAGCCGCATGAGCATGGTGGTCACACAGAATATTACGCGGACTTGCCCTCCTCACTGGCTTTGGGGAAAAGACAAATGACTTAGATGAGTGGTGTCTGTGTTCAGACAGAAAAGAACTGAACCGTAGGAAGACAGTATTTCTCTCGCTGGAACTGCATGTGTCTTTAAACGGTTCTGTCACATACGTCAGATCTGTGGCATAATCCTCTCACCTGTCTGGCCTGATGTCTTGCTCTCGTCTTCAATACCTGGCTCATAATGCCGAGAGCTTACATATGTTGAGGGCATGCTACGTGCCAAGCTCAGCTCTGAGCACTTCACATGCTTCATCTCACTGAGCCAACCTCACCTTCTGGGACAGAAGGGAACTGTGTTACAGCCGTAGAAACAAGGACTCGTGGAGGTAAGTGGCTTGCCCACAGGGCACAGCTCATAAACCACACGCTGGACCTTAAAGCAGTGTCGTTTCATTTCAAATCTCCCTTAGTCACTAGAGCTCGCTGTGGGTGAAGGTTGACGGGGAATCTGATGGAGACTCTGAGAAGCCTGTCACAGGTGACATTCAGCATCTGTTCTTCCACCAGAACCACCTTCCTTCAGGCAAAACCTGACCCAACCTGCTGTCCTCCAGTGGATCCTGCCTGAGGCTGTAAATATATAGCCTGCCCTCCAGATACAGAACCCCCCGTGGATTTGAACTGATGGCCTTGTGGTCAGCAGTGTGATACGTTAAGAAGAACTCCTTTCAGGACTTCTTTCAGACCAAGTCCATGATAAAACCTAAACAGCATGAGAAAAGTGGGGCGGGTGGGTGGACAAGATACACACATGACATGAAAGGTGGGATATGCTTTATGACTTAACTTGCTCTGGAGATGTCTTTACCATCTTATGTCTCATAAGCAAGTCTACGGTGTATTGTTCATTGGACTGCTCACGGAAGAGTCCACCAGAGAAAGACTAGGCCATCTGTGTCATCTTGAAACATCTTAGAACTCTCTGGGAAGACTGACAGCCTTGGAAACTAACTGTCCCACTAAACACCATGGACGACCAAGGGCACAAACCCATCCTGGAGGATGTTCAACCAAGGTGTTCCTTAGCTGCAGGGATGGTGAACTTCAACTCACACACCTCAGGCATGGTGCCTGGAGGCGACAGTTCTTGGGAAAAGCAGAGGGTCAGAGAAAGAAAGGAAGATGGTTCAGTGAACGGCTGACCAGTGCCTGCAGGAATGGCCTTGACTCTGCAGGAGATGTCTGACCAGCGCCTGTAACAATGAAGCTTGTCTATGCAGGAAATGGCTGTCCAGCGCCTGCACAAAGGGCTTGACTCTGCAGCCAATGTCTGACCAGCACCTGCAGGAACAGGCTTGACTATGTTGGAGACCAGGAGTATGATGCAGGGTAGGACCATCATGAGTCCTAGTCTCTAATGACCTGGCTGGGGAGCAGCGGCTCTGGACGGCTGGTTGTTGGCGGGCAGCACACTCACTGTCCCCTCCCTAGCTGCAGTGGACTTATGCACAGCTGTCCCTCTAGGGAAAGGCCATCTCTCCCCAGAGCCTTCTAAGTCACCTCGAGACTGTCACACCGATGTCTACACGGCGATTTCAGGACACACTGGCTGCCACCCAGTGGACACCCTCTCCTGGGGATGCCTGGGTATTGGAGGGCACTGTACTCCACTGTGCTGTCAGCCACGTGTTAGCCATCTGTGAGCCTGTGGACATTTAAAAACAGGACAGAGAACCAAGAGGAGCCCAGAGCGGCTTCACACTCACCAGGACCCTCCTGCGGCTGTTCTGAGGTGGCAAATCTTTAAACACCAGAGCCCCCTGTGGACATATTAAAAACAACCCCAAAAACAAAAAGTGTAGCTAAATCTTTGCTGTGGTGAGTGGGAATTGACCCAAAGCTGACCCTCTAATGGGCTGTAAATTGGAAAGGAGAAGACTGTCCCTTTATCCCTGCGGAGATGCTAGGGGACCTTAGGGAAGCAGCTCGCTCCCTGCGGGCTGCACCAGGAACAGGGAGCATTTACCTGACCTGGGAAGAGCACTAATGCGTGCTGTGGGATCAGAATGCAAGGTTATTAAGTCCAAGCGTTGTCTTTAAGACATTAAAAAAAGACGGGGTGAAAAACTGTTATTAACTTCAATTCCGTAAGTTTTCTGTCTGGCCCTAATGACAACGCGTCACCATATTTCCCTGCTCCAAATTATTCAGAACAAAGGGAGCGGTCACTTGCTGACATTAAAGTTGGACAGAGTTCCCAGCAGCAAGAATGGGAGCTTAGACTTCACCTGCCCTCACTCTGCGCTCAGACCCTCCACGTCAAACCACCACGTTCTCCAGCCCAAAGGTCTCTGAACACAACTTTCACAGATGAGGGAAATGCTGAGCTGTAATTGTAAAGTTTCAGAAACATCTCCCGAAGGCCTCTCTGAACCGGGGTGACTCTGCTGCTCCGTTAACGTGGACTGGGGCGCACCCTCCGCGGCCAGTCCAGACCTCTCCACCGAGGCGGGCGACCGTGCACACGCCCCGCCACGCGGCTCGGCATCGCGGGGCCTTCCAGGACGTGGGGCCGCATTCGCCCGCCGGGGTCCCAGCTCGGATTCCCGTGCCACCAGCTCTGCGCGCCCAGCGTCCCCGGTGCCCACGGAACCTGGAGCGGACCCCGCGCCCCAGCCCGCGCTGCGCCTGGGGGCTGCAGAT
>NW_006399950.1:2994729-3003651 GCF_000299155.1 Elephantulus edwardii | reverse complement strand
CCCGCCAGCCCCGCGCCGCCCTCCGCAGCCTCTGCCCGCAGCCTCTGCACCGGAGCGGGGCGAGCCGGAGCGGGAACCGGAGCCTGAGCACTGCGGGCCGGGAGGGAGGCTCCGCCGCCGCTGCCTCGCCTGCGCCCGGCCCGGTAAGTGCGCTCGCCTGGCCGCCGCGGGGAAGTCGGCGCAAACTTGGCGGCCTGCGGGGCTGGGGAGGGTCTCGGGCCGCGGGCGGAGGTGGTGGGCCTAGCGGGGCCGAGGGGGCGCGGCTCCCCAGCGGGGACAGTGGAGTCGGGGAGACCATCTGTCTGCGCCCTCCCTCCACAAACAATTGGAGGCGAGCGAGCGGCTGAGAAGGAAGGCGGCCAATGGAGGCGGTGAGGGCAGAGGGACCCGACTGGGGAGCGGGGATGGGGCGCTCGGGTTGGGCGGAGGAGCTGGGATGCCCCCGGGCTGGTGCAGAGCGGAGCAGGGCCGGAGGGACAGGGGCCAGGGGCATCTGGTCAGTGGTCCTGTTGGTGGTTGGAGAGACGAGGGGCGCAGTTAACAAAGCATCCAATGCTTCCGCCCTGGCCCTAGGGGCGCGCTCCACCCTGCCCCCAGCTGGAACCCGAGCTCCGGAGCAGCCTGGGAGCCTCGTGGGGCGGGGGGCTGCTGAGCGGGCCCGAGTCAGAAGGGAGGAAAGTTTGCCAGCGAGTGTCCTCCACTGTGCGCAGGGAATGGGCAGATGCGGGCTCAGCACGGGGCCACCACTGCCCGCAGAGGGACCCCTGCCAGGCACCGAGGCTCCTGGGACCAGGCGACAGGTCCAGCTGGCCTCCGCGCACCAGACAGAGGAGGGGACACCCGTCGCAGGTTGGCTCAGGAGAGCTCGGGGGAAGGGGGGGTCTGTCCCCCAAAAGGGGACTTGGCCTGCGCCCTCACCTCTAGCCCCAGTGCTGCACTGAGTGGATGAAGGAGTGGACGGCCAGTGGGAATGTTTCTGGCGCACTTGAACCATACAGCCAGTGGCCAGGAAAGCAGAAAAGGGCCCTTCTCCAATCTCACAGCTACCCTGGCGTTTTTGTCCCCAGAACTCAGGAGAGTGAGCTTCGGGGAAGAAACAGGTGCTGCCGCGTGGGCTGTGGGTGCTGGGATTTTCGGAAAGAGAAAATGTTTTCTTCTGCAGTATGTTTTGCCACAACCACGTAAATTGGCCCAACTCAGATGCGCTCTGTATTTAATGTTTGAAGTGCTCAGGCTGGAGGAGTGGAAAGTTCGGGAAGGTACTTGGATAGCATTAATCTAGAGTGAAAACGGTGGTGGTGGCTCCAGGGCCCTGTGTGTCTAGAAGTCTCTGATTTGCATGCAAATGTGAGCCTAGCCGGGCAGATGTCTGGCCTCGCCATTCACATGAAGGAATCTGAAAAGACAAGGAGTCTTCCGTGAACAATGGAGCCTAAGAAAACGGAAGAAAGGCTCAGTGTGGCCTCTCTGATTGGGAATGCACCTTTCTTCAGGAGCCAGGTCGCCTGGGAGCTGACCCACTGGGAGCTCCTCAGCTGTTCGCTCCTACCCAGGCCAGCTGTCAGGGCTGCACCCGGAGGAGGTGCCACAGGAGGTGCGCTCAGAGGGCCCGCTCCGCGGCTGCTCCTCCTAAGGGTTTTTTAACTGACCCCTCACCTCGTGGTTTCCTTTTTTGTCTTAGTTGGATTTCACTGTCACCTGACATTTTCCTTGTCCTTTGAGAGAAGACAGCATTATTAAGATCTCACTAGGATGCCCAGTGTCCATGCACAATCATTTCAGCTTGAGATTTGCAGAACTGCAGGTGAGGAGGCCACGGTGTTCTAGTCACCAGAGGGAATTTCAGGCCAGTCAGAGGGGAGGCAGCTCCGTTAGTGCCTCAGGGTGGCTCACCAATCACACTGCTCTGCTCTCCTCCAGGGTCCAGTGTCCCCTGGACAAAGGGCTGCGGTGTGGGCCACACGAGGCCAGCACTTACAACTCCTGACAGGCAGGCACCAGTGGCCTCTGAGTCCCTAATACTGTGGACACGCAAAAAGCCTGTCCACTAGACAGGGCCTCCACTCTATGCCGTCACTGAAAGCGGCATTATAATACAACACCTCCCACAGACAGCATCGTGGTGGTGCAGGGCTCAGTGGCGGATGGGGTGGAGGAGGGGACAACAGATGTTCATCTGCTATTTTACATGTTTCCTTAAGTTATTTTTCCTGGTTCAATGCCTTTTCTACATCAGGCAATACTTTCCAGAGAGAAGAAAAACAAATCAAATTATACCCTAGATTGCATTTTCTGACTCTGAGCTACATAAAGAAAAGAAAGTAGCACATCATTGTAAATGAACTCTCAGGTGACACATTAAGTCAGAATTTTTTTCCTTTGTACGCAGTAGCAAGATGGCTGTAAAATAAACTTGACATTTCTAAACCAGCTACAAACCATTTTATCATAGGTGTTTTTCAAACAACCTGGTAACTTTAAAATGGGTATTATCCTGCCCTTGTCAAATCTTAATTTAGCAGATCTAATGATGAGCGCTGGTGGCCTCTTGGCAAGAAACCGCGCGCTGCAATCCTGAAGGCATGTGGTTCTTGGCCACCAGGTGCTCCCCAGGAGAAGGGTGGGCAATCTCTTCTTGTGCAATTAACTACATCTGAAAACCCACCAGAGGGTCAGCTATGGTTCTAACTCACAGTACACAACAATGAGGAAGTTTGTTACTTAGTAAACAAATGTATAAATTACAAACTTCTCTAACAAGTATATATAAGCTTAGTAAACAAATATATATATTGTAAACTTAGCTAACAAATGACTGTATTATTAGAAAAGGATTATTCCAATTGGTAAGAGAATCATCAACCTACTAAATCCGCTGATTCCAGTTCTGGAAAAATACCCAGAGTTAATGACTTCAGATTCTAAAAAACAGGGATAAACTCAGCCACTGGTCTGTTAGTTCACCCGGTGCTAAGCCTGCCTCCTTGTTCTCACTACCCAGCACAGTTCACAGGAGTCCTAAAGTGGTGAGTTTGTAGGACCCAGGACTAAAGAAAGACCATCTCTACAGACTTAGTTCTCTGGATCCCAAAGCAGTTAGTTTTACTAGAAATAACCAGGATGGTGGGCTTTTTATGTCACCATAAATAAACTACAAGTGAGAAGTAAAATGGTAAATTACAGAACAGCAATGCCTTCCCCACCCCCTCCCCCCGCTAAATGTTCATACTTTTTCTTTTTTATTGCAAGAAGCATTTTGTTAAAATAAATATATGCCCTGGCAAAAAATGAACAAGCCATTCTGTCTTCATGTTCATACTTTTTCTTTTTTATTGCAAGAAGCATTTTGTTAAAATAAATATATGCCCTGGCAAAAAATGAACAAGCCATTCTGTCTTCACTTATATTTATATTACTTTCAAGAACTTATCAGAATATTGTAAACTTTTCCCAACTGCATTGCTATGTGGTATACCATATATGGTACATATAAAATCATGCAAAGTAATATGCTAACTTTTAAAATATGGTCATTGTTGTTGCCGAGTCCTGTCGAGTCAGCGCTGACCCACAGCTGACCCTCCAGGTTTTTAGAGGCTGTTAGTCACGGGGGAAGATTGCCCATACTTCTCTAGTCATAATGATTTCTTAAAACTTTAAACTACAGAATAAGATTGTTTGAATTATTCATTCAAGCTCTAAGGTAAGGTTGCTCAAATACTGGATTTCATTTTTTAACGTTATTATGCTTAAATCTATTTTGGGTTAAGCCAATCTGGAGATAAAGCACATTCCACTTTGCAATCATATTTTGGTGTCTGGCAACAATAGAAGTATCTTGAACTCATGAATAGAGCTTTGATTAATATTTTATTCAGGGTCAAATTATAATTATCTCAAATGAAGCCAGGAAGACATGTCTTCTCTCTTGTTTCGCCTCCCAGTGCAAAAGAGAAACAAAAATGAAACTCTGCTTGTAAAATTCAGTGATTCAGTGACCACAGAAATCGTCCTTCCAAAAGCCTTCACAAATGAAGCTTGCTTTTAAAGTTTCTGTTTAGTACGTTCATCTGTTTTATGAGTTTATCATAGGCCTGTGACCCTCAAGTCTGTAAACATAAAAGTTAATAAATGATTTCTTGGCAATAGATTTTAATACATGATAAAATGATATAAAATGTGCTTCTAGATTTTGGAGCCCTTCTATAGAACCAGTAGTTATTTTACCCAGTAATGATCCCATTTTTGAGCTGCAGCAGTTTTTAAAGAAACAGGACAGTTGCAGTCTCCGTATTTGATAATACTGGGAATAGCCCTGCAGTGTCGAGGGGAGGGCGATCTTGAGCATGATATACAGTGGAGCCTCTGCCTGCCCTGACCTCTGAGTCCCCTCTAACTATGCTCCCGCCTCTGCCTGTGACACTTGGTGTTGAGAGCTGGGGAGTTAAACACAGCAATCGTGTCCCTTAATGCCTTCCATTGACCCTCTTTATAGCTCAGAGGTGAGGGTTTTGTTTGAAAGCTCTGATTAATGTAAATGAGTTGTAATTTTCTGACTCAGGCCATCTCAGTTCACATCTATTATATCATTGGTAGACATGGGGACGCCACAGCTGTCCCCTCATTTGTGTATGAAACAAATGCACTGGTGACTTTTTTTGTTGCCATGGTGACGTTAACAATGTGCATGTGGCATGGTATGTGAAAGGGTCTGTGGCTGATGCCTCGTGGTCCTGGGAGTAAAGTTCAGGGGACACATACATTAGGCTGCCACTGTTTGCTGAAGCGCCACTTCCCCCCTGGAAGCAGGACTGTCCTCCCTGGTGTGCGGATGGACAGGCCGAGCTGCTGGGGAGCCAAGGTTTCGAACAAGGGCAGCCTTTGCCGGAGAAGGTTCCTTTAACACGCGGTTCAGAATATCTGCTGTTCGTGTTTGTGCCCGCCCTTTGTGAGGTGATGGATTAGCACGGTTCTTTTCCATTCACATGGGACAACACGGTGTCTCCAAGGTTAGCACCCCTCAGTTGGACGTGGGCACCCAGACAGTCAGTTTGCATGAGGGAGCGCTGAGCACAAGAGGCATCTTTAAGACAATGAGAAAAGAAGACAGGTTGCTTACTCGTTTCTGCCAGTAATTTTACCCTCTAGAAAGAAATGTTCGCATGGCAATAAAGAATATCGTTAACCCGCGTTGTTAGTTCACAAGAGCAGTAAGTCATCATTTGTATCCGTTATAATCAGTGTAAGCAGGTGGCAGAAGCATGGCTCACTCCCAATTCCGACTTTAGGGACTCGATGTGTGACCTCTGGAGTCCTGTTGTGAGTTCAGAGACACGTGGGCACAGGGAGGTTTCCCAGGGCTGCTCCAGTGGCTGGAATGATAGGAGACGTCTGAGGACACCGTTGAGGTCTTCTCTTTAAGGTGACTTTCTGGGTCCCTCTGCTGCAGTGCCCAGCGAGGGAGCTGCCCCGCTGACCCAGAGGAGGTGTGCCTCTGATGGGTCCAGTCACAGACCAACTCGAGGGTCAGTGGGATGGCTCAAGTGAATTCCCAGAGGGGCAGGGGGTGGGGGTGCTCTCATTAGCACCCCACTGCTAATGGTTGTTTGGATCTACCCAGCAGCTTCTTAGAATAAAGCTGATGGATTTTCTCCCATAAAGATGACAGCTAGAATCCCTAGTAGCCGTCCTACGCTACCCATTTTGATCCCTCTGAGCAGACAGTTCACTGCGTGGCATCCCACTCCTGTGCCATCCGATGACTCCTGTGACTCAGGTTCCTGTGCTTTTAGGAATCTGTCTTCCAGTGAGGCCCTCTTCCCATGTTGGAAGACTTTCAGGGGATACAGGATGCTGTTATGATCATGGGATATTTGTCCATCCCGTATGTATTTACTGGACACCAGCTGTGTGTCGGGCACTGCAGGAAACAGCAGAACAAAGAGAAAGTTAGCTTGATTAACGTGTAGCCTGCACATCAGATCAGATCTGCGCCTCCACTGACCTTCTGGGAGGACTCACTGTGGACGCAGGCCACACAAGGGACTCTGCTAGGTCTTTACCAGAGGTTCTCTTCAGGGATGGTTTGGCCTCGGGACATTGGTCATATCTGGAGTCACACTTGGCCATCACAGCTGGAATGGGAGATGCTGCTGGCATGTGCTGGGAGAGGTTCAGGCTGCTACCATCCTACAAGGTACAGCCCCACAGCTGAGAACCGGCTGGTCCAAATGCCAGTAGTGCGGATGGAGAAATGCTGCTGTCTTGGCTCTTCACCCAGTGAGCCTCTTCAGTCCAGTGAGGTTACAGAAGGAGAGGTTCCCAAGAGGGAGGGGACAGGCACAACGAGAGGAGCCCTGATGGCGGAAATTCAGGCTGGGGGAGCTTTGGGCCATCAGCAAAGGTGTTAGGAAACATACAGGCTCATTCACAGCAGATGGCTCTTCCTTGACCTGAAATATGAGTGTTCAGGAGACAGTCTTAGATCTGGCTGATGGTTGAGAAAGAGTGGGCTTCCTCTCTGTCAGGAGCTCAAAGGAGCATAGATTTGTTGATAATTCCTTTTAGGACTGTGCTAGGATTTAGTGTCTTGAACAAATAGGCAAGGAGTCTGTGATCAGAATTAAAGTCAGTGACATGTCGTCTGCAAGAACAGGCAGCAAAGTGAAGGAGAACTCGGGGGACAAAACAAGCCGTGGCTCAAGTTTTAGAAATTCAGACTTTGTGAGTCTTCAGGTATTTCTCTCCCTTGGCCTAGAGCATTGATGCATCAAGATTTTTCCTTCCCTGTCCCTTTTTTCAAGTAAAGGGACCAGAACCCTGAAAGGTCCCATGTGACTTTGGGAAAGCCACCTAGTACACATGCTAAGCTTCTCTGTAAACAAAGAGGGCTTGCAAGGCCTGGCAGGATAGTGCATAGTGTGCTGGACTGCTAACCAGAAGGTTCGTGGTTCAAGTCCATCAGCTGCTCTGAGGAGGAAGATGGGCAGTCTCCTCATACACACGTGTGGGAACACAAACGAACACACCCCCACACACACTCTGAAGGCCACCGGATTTCGTTTCCATATGTGCCTGGAAGTTCGTTGTGTGATCTTACATATTAAAATGAGTTGTGGAGCATTGTGTTGGGTGAACTAATTGAGTCACACAAGGACAAGTACTGTATAAAAGCACTGTTGTAGAATGAGTATGAGGATCCAAGCGGGGGAGAGGGTGGAAGCAGAGGTGTGAGGAGGTGAGTGGGGAGGAGGGGTATTAATCATCGGGTTGTACAATTTGATGAGGGGGGGGATGAGGGAAATGGGAAGAATCTAGTGTGAAAACAATGTACTTAAATTTTGTAAAGAAACTAGTATAAAAAACAAAACAACTAAAAAATTAGTTGAGGGTAAGCTTGATCTCAAGGTTGTGAAGACGGGACTTCTCCCTTCCCCGGGGCCAGGGAACGTGCTGGGCGCAGAGAAGGGCAGAGAAGCTGTATGATCTCAAGGGCTTTCTCATCCTCCAAGTTCTTTGCTTCCCAAGGCCATGGGGGACCTGAGCTGGGTCCCACTCACCCTCAAGGCACTAGAGTCATTTCCTCAGATCACTGTCGACCCATCAAGGCCACCACAGAGACAGTGACCTGGCTGTGCTGGCATGTTACCTCTGCTGGTTATGCTTGTGTGCTGAGGACTGCACATGAGACGTGGGTCCCCAGAGGACAAGTCAGCCCCCGAACCAGCCAGTCCACCTCCATCCTCACAGCCTCGCCACTTGTCAGAGAGGCCATGGGAAAACTTGGGTTCCTTCAAGTCCAGCTGGGAAAAGACAGAGCATGTTGGCCAGTGCTGGTGGGTAACACCACTGTCAGCATAGACCCCTGCAGAAGTCCCGGATGACTGCACTCCCCGCAGCGAGCAGGGGACTGGGGCCGCTCTGTGCACAGGAGATGCACTGCTCCCTGGAGGCCAGTCTCACGCGAGTCTTCTCAGGATGCCCATGAGCCCACGCTGGTACCTAGGGTTGCAGTTGCTGTTGGATGTTATCAGGCCGATTCGGACTCGGGGACCCATGTGAAGAACGGACCTGCCCCCACGGGGCTCCTGTGTCTAGAATGTTTACAGAAGCAGCTTTCCAGAATTTCTTCCCCAGCGCTGTGGGGTGAGTTTAAAACACTATCCTTTGGATAAGCATTTGAACATTTTTGTACCTTTCCAGTGTGCCAAAAGCTGTCCTATGTCCTAACTTTAGATTTATTCCTGCGCTCAGTCCTGGCAGTAACTCCCATCATGTAGATGTAATACAGATAACCCTTACAATTGTAGTAACTCCGAAATTCAAGCACAAAGCAGTGACGGAACTTGCCCAAGATCACCTGACCTAGTGTGTCAGGTGCATTAACACACCTGTGACTTAGAGGACAGAGGGAGCACCTTCGCAGGATTCTGTGTCACGCCTTCTTGCAGGTGATAAGAACGGCTTGGTGTCTGGATCCTGTTACGTTTCAGAACTACCAAGTGGGAGAGGAGGGATGGGAACTTGGGTCTCTAACTCCAGACCTGCACAGTCAAAGCCCTTCACTGGGAACCTTTCTCTTCCCTGCAGCTCTAAAACAAAGGGTTAGCCTGGATTTGTTCTCAAAGCCATCCAACTAGAAACTTCCATCATTCTACTAATGAAATAAACTTTATGGAAAATAATGATTTTTTTCCCTACTGCTTTTAATCTTGAAATCAGTATTAGCATTTTTTCAGTTATTTGAGTTATCATTTGAAGTTATATTGGAATTATTCCCAGAGCTTATTGAAATCATACTTAGGGAAACAGTTTTTTTTTTTTAATTTAGGTTGTTTATTTTTTCATTTCAATGACCATCTACAGAGATTTTGGAATTCCATTCATTCATTGTTGCACCCTTCTCCCCGCACACCCCCCCCC
>NW_006399950.1:2987034-2994204 GCF_000299155.1 Elephantulus edwardii | reverse complement strand
TCTTTAGGGTATATTCCCAGTAGTGGAATTGCTGGGTCAAATGGTATCTTTATTTGCAACTTTTTGAGAAAGCGCCACAATGCTTTCCACAGTGGCTGCACCAGTTTTAAAGTTAATGGACGTGTGTATGCACAGCGTCTCCTCATCAGTGCCGTCAGGCTGCAACAAGAGGCTCCTCGTTGCTGTGAAACGTAGAAGGTTTCTAAAAATTGAAAGGCAGTTTTCTGTTACTTGGGGAAAATACAGAAGTAAAAGGATTAATTTTGGGGGGGAAATGTATCTTTGATATTTGTAGAGAGATACGCAGGTTTCTGATTCCTAAATACTGCTTCTTTAATAATAGCTTAAAATTGCTTAAAATGTTAAAATACTACCAGTAGTGCCAGTGTGCCAGTGACCAGTGGGGCTAGCCTCAACATTGATGTGTGCCTGATCCGAGCCATAGTCTTCTCAATCGCTTGCTATGCTGCATGGCGATGAGGGACAGCAGAAGGGTCAGTGCTCTTCAGTTGTGGTGCTGGAGGAGGGACAGACCGTACCCTGGACCGCAAAGAGGCCAAGCAGGTCTGTCCTGGGGAAAGTGAGACCAGGGTGCTCTTGGATGCAAGGAAGGGGAAAGTCCCTATCACATCCTTTGGGCCTGATTTCAGGAGGGGCCAGTGCTTGGAGAAGGACATCATGCCTGGAAGGCTGTCAGGCCAGCCTGAGAGGAAGACCTTCAAGGAGCTGGAGTGACCCAGTGACTTTGGCAGTGGGGTCAAGTGTGTCGGAGTTGGTGAGGTTGGCTCAGCCTAGGGCAGGGTTCAGATTTGTTGTTCACAGAGAATGAGTCGTAGTCAGCTCAGTGGCACACCACTACTACTACTACCACCACCACCACCACCACCACTATTACCACTACTATTATCTGTTGGCTTCTCAAGGTTGAGTGGCTGAAAGGCCTCCTGACATGAAAGGAATATTTGTAGTCTTACAGGATGAGCAGAACAAGACAAAGCTGAGTGAAAAACTGGCTTCAGAACCATAGAGGATTTTACAAAGCCTCAGTATTACTGTCTGTAAAATAGGGTTATTAACAGAACTTGTCTTACAGACATACTGGAATCCGTCAGTGAGATCATGAAGGTAAACTGTGTTTGGATAGTTGTTGGACCAAGATTACATGTTGCCATCATGCCAGCTGCACTTGGTGATGCTCGTGAATCAGTCAGCTGTTTCATGCACCCCCGAGACGGTCCTTCTGTGGCCCTGTGTGGACTCACCGCTCACCAGCTGTGTTCACTGTGCTCACTCTTTGCACCGCCAGCTTCTCCCGTGCAGCACAGCGAAACCTCTTCTGTGAAGTCCATTCGATCCAGCAGCCCTTTGGACAAAGTAGAACCACTCCATCAGTTCAAACCGGATCACTTCACGGGAGCAGACTCTCCGTCTTGGGCCTGTGGAGCATCTGAGCACTAACCACTGCAAAACCAGGACTCAGCACACGATCCATAGTTGGTAAAAGCAGCAGTGAGGAGAAATGGAGGGTACGTTGAAGCCTGGTGATCTGACTCTTACAGCTGCTACAGTCCAAGGTTCACACTGTGTGCTTGTGAATTTAGTAGATGTGGTCGTCACCTCTTCTAAGACCCTGAGAAAGCCTTCTGTTTGTCCAGACGTGCAGGGACTCTGGAGTCACCCGGTGGAAGAGAGCTGGCACATAGGTGGATACGTTGCTCTTTCTGTTTCTGTTAATCTTCTATCCATTCTCTTTCCTCTTTTTATTATAAGACCCCAAGAGATCCTTCTGTTTGCCCAGACATGCAGGAAATCTCAAGTCAGCGAAGGTGCTTGGAAAGAGAGCTGGTGAATAGAGGAGTGCATTTAAGCCCTTTGTTTCTAGTGTCTGCTCTGTATCCACTCCCTTTTCTCTGAAAACATTCAGGTGCCCTTCGCTGTAACTCCTCATACACCCTTCCTTCTCACCACCTCTTCTCCCGACACTGTGTGTTACAACGACAGTTACAGACCTAGTATCTGACGGTTTTATTCAGCATGCAGGACAGTACTGGCCACAAGGTGCACGGGCGAGGGTTAAAGCTTTTGTGCTGACGGCTAAGCCAGGATTCCTGGTGGTGTGGCAGTGGTGTAATTAGAGGGTTTGGCAGTCAGACCATGATGACATCTGACAGCTATGTAAGGTGGCACTTATGCAATGGTGTAGTCATTTACACTTGCTGTCCTGTGTGGTCTCTGTCCATTTCTGTGTAAAGCTGATTTCTGCCTAATGTGGTTACTAAAACCCGATCATGTTGATAGGGGAGGAGTGTAATCACGTTTTCTAACCTTAGAGAAGAGGTAGGCTTCTGAACCACCATTTTGTAAAGGAGAATAGAGTTCAGAACATTGGGAAATGAACAGACTGTCCGGAATCCGTTGTGGGAACAGGAGCACCCTTCTCTTAGGAAGCAGGAGCTCTGGTGTTCGACTGGATAAGGGGCTGCACTGCCAACCCGAAGGCAGATGGTTCAAATCTCCCAGATGCCCTAAGAGAGAAGACGGCCCTTCCCCTGTGTGGTTTACAGCCTCTGAGAAGCTGATGGAGGGCTGGGGACGAGTCCGTTCTGACTCAGTGTAATAGCAGCAGTGTCCTGGGGTGCAGCGGTGGCTCTGGGGGAGAATCCCTGCCTTCCGCAGGGGCACAGGTTCCGCTCCTGGACGGGGCACCTCACGTGCAACCCCGTCTGTCACTGGAGGCTTGCATGGGACATGACACTGCACAGGTTCAGTGGGGCTTACAGACTAAGATGGATAAATAAGCATGGCCTGGGTGCCCCCTCCTGAGAGCCAGCCAGTGCCCAGCCTGCGGATCTCATGGTCCTGAATGCAGTGGATTGGTCATGCGGAAGCGGACTACTCGGGACAGTATTTGGTTCCATTGCATGTAGGTTACCAGTGGTGCAGAGGCTCCCCGGAGCGCAGCTCACATGAGCAGCTCTCCTCACTGACTTGCTGCAGGCTTCCCAGCGCTCAGAGCAAGGCCCTGCACCTCACAGTGCTCAGTCCGCAACCCGCAGTCGCCACTACTGTTTCATTATCATCTACACAGAAAATCGTCAGCCAAAGGCCTCTGGTAACCAAGCCATTGTGACCAGCAGTCCTCCTAGGAGCAGGGACAGTCACAAAGCAAGAGGGGATCTGGGAAAACCAAACAGGCATGACCCTTCCAAGACCCCTGGTGATGCCTGGAAGGACAGGTGCTACCACGGCAGGTAGCCTCCTGCCTGCTTCAGCCTGTGGGCTTTCACTGACACAGCAAGGGGAGGCGTAGAGAGACCATTCAAAGTCTGCCTCATTTTATAAAAGAAAAAAAAAGTGTTTCTACAGAGACCTTTATATTGAATATCTTTTTTTATTACTTGTAATTAAACTTACCAGTTGATAAGTAGGTGGCTGTGTTTATAGGTAACTCTTTTTGAGTAAGAAGAACTTCATCTTTCTCTCAAAGACCAGTTGGTGGATTAGAACCTCTGACCTCTACATAAGATTATACACACCACCAGCCACAATCACACATCTGGCAGCCTTAAGGAGTAAGAACTACTTTTCACATATGCTCAGCTGAGCATCTTTGACAGTCTTGGAAAGTAAGCACTCTTGCAAAAGAAAAAAATGAAAATAAGAATTTTGCATAATATCTTTTTAGTTAGTAAAACCAACTGCCACTAAGCCACCTTAGATTTGTGGTAACCCTTCTGTGAGAGGACCTGTGTCCCTGGGGTCCTCAGTGACTGGTTCGGAATGCAGTCACTGGGCTTGTCTTTCAGGGCACATCTGTGTGTGGTTGAGCCTCAACTTCAGGGTGAGCCTCTGAGAGTGTTCACTGTCATGTCACCAGAGGACTCCAGTGTGCAGGGCCGGCACTCCTAACCTGGGTTGTCCTCACAGGGGGGTAGTCATGTGACCCTCTATGTCCTCATATTTCCCTGTCCTCAACCCAACTAAGTACTTGTTATCTTAGGACTGTTGATTTTTACTTATTATACCATCTCCACCAAATAGCTCCTTAAGGGACCAGGCTATATAACTCCTGAGCCCCAGGTCACCAGCATGTGGCATATGGAAAATGCTCCTAGCAAACATTTGGTCATTCAGAGAAGGTCCTTTTTGTATTATGTGTCGGTTTTGTTTTATCATATGCATCTAAATAACGAGCCTGTAGTGAATCGGAATTGGTGTGACGGTGGTGGGTTTGGTTTGAGTGGATTGGCGGTAGATCTGTTGCTAGGTGCTGTAGAGTTGACCATGACTCAGCACATCTATGAACAGCTGATCTGAACCCTGCTCGAGCCTGCGCCACCATTATCCTCTCCACCTTGCACAGGCCCGTTGCTGCAGTCGCTGTGTTCATCCATCATAGTGAGGGTCCTCCTCTCTTTCACTGACCCACTGTCTTTCCCAGCATGATGCCTTTTTCCAAGGACAACATGCCCAGAGGATTGGAGATGAAGTTTCACAATCCATGCGTCTAAGGAACACCCTGATTACACTTCCCTTCCAAAAAATTTCATTTGTTCTTTTGGCAGTCCATGAGATAATTCTGTACTCTTCTCCAACACCATAAATCAAAGGAATTGATTCTTTTCTCATCATCCTTATTCATGCCCAAGTTTCACACACATAGGAACAACTGAAAAGACTAGATCAGGGGCACCTTAGTCTTTGGCAGTCTTGTTCTTTAGCACCTATTTATAGGGGCCCTTGACAGCACATTCCCCCCATGGAACACATCTTTTGATTTCTTGACATGACTGGTCACCCCAGCTCAGACCATCTGCTGGATAGGCACGTAGCACGCCTAGACATCTAGTCTACCCCATGGCAGCAGTGATAGGAGGACCAGTCAAGTGCTCAGCTCACCCCTCTTCAAGGATGTTATCCTTGGCGTAATGCACTAGAAGTTTCACTGTTCTGCCATCCTTACCCAACACTTGTAAAGCAGAGACAAGGCAGGGTGTTGTCATGACCCCAAGAACTGTCAGAATTGAGTTCTCTCACCAGCCAGGAGAAGCGCCCGGAATCTATAATCTCCTCCACACGCTGAGCCCGACTAATACGCTGGACTGGCCTTCTACTTCTGACACAAAGGGCTTGGAAACCATGGCTTACAGAAGAACACTGAGTAGACATATTAGGTCATAAACGTGTATTACACTCAGCTGTTAGCTGCCATTTGAGAGGAGTTAGTCTAGGATGCCGAATTCATCTGAGGATGCTTTGACAAAATCAAGGCCAAGGAATAATTAATCAAATCACACTCATTCGATGCATATAGAATATCCAGTACTATTAGAAAGGTGCTTTGGGGTGTGAAGGAGTACATACATGACATTATTTCCATCTCAAATGAGCTTCCAGACTCCCTGGGGAGACTGGATGAACAGATGCAACACAAAAAAGAATTAAGTAACCATCAATGGAAATGCCACAAAACAGAAGACAATCAGAGAGTTAGAAAATGTGGGTTCACATCCCAACACCATGTCATGTTATCTGTGCTCCCTTTGTTAAGATACTCAATCTGTTCTACTCTAACGTCTCTGATCTGTAAAAAGGAGGTATACCAGGCACCTGCAGAGGGACTGTGAGAGTGCATGACCTTGAAGGAGCACATGCACCTCCGTTAGTTGGCAAGTACTGATTGAGCACCACCTTTGTGCAGACCTCTATCCATGGGCTGGAGGTAACTCTGGTACGCGAGCAGATGCTATGTGGTCTGTTCCCCTGAGTTATCGCACACTCACTCTCTCTCTGCCATCAAGTGGGAAATAGCCCAGAGCTGACCCGCCAGTGGGTTTTCGGAGGCAGTAAATGTCACAGACGGTGACTGCCCATGTTTGTCCCACAGAGCAGCTGGTGGATTTGAACCGAGTACTTTGTAACTATGAAACAGTGGCTTTGAGGAGTCCAGTGAAAGAGAAATGCTCATTGCCTGGACAGGGGGTTCGAGGAGAGCTTCGCAGAGAGCTCCCCATGAAGCGACCTTCAGACTGAAATCTCAAGGATTAGCACTGGAGTCTTGCCAGGCTCAGGGGAGGCGAGGGCGAGCTCTGTGGGCCCAGAACAGCACCTGCTTGGTGAGTCAGAAGAGCAGAGAGCTGGTGAGCGGACCAACAAGAGAGTTAATTCCACACCACTCTTCCTTCCCACGTACACGGAGTTTGGAGAGGGCAGAGTGTAAAAAGAGTGTCTGTGAGACTTCCACAAGGGACGTGGAAACAGCACGGATGGAGGAGAGGGCAGAGGGCAGCTGAGGCCCGCCAGGGCTCAGTCCTTCACCGGCCACATGGCGCATCAAGATCTGCTGTGTTTGAGGCGGGAGGTGCCAGGGTCCAGGTGCTGAAGGGCACACTGCTGCTTCCTTCAGGGCTTCACTCTGAGTCTTGGTTGGAAGCGATCCTAGCGTAATGGGGTTGGGAGAGAAAGGAAGGATGCATCTGAAAGTACCACGTGGTACACAGTAAGTTCATTTACCTCCTTTTATTTTCTGCTCGTCTTTGTCTTCCTTTTGGTAGATGAACCCCTGGTTAGGACACTGGCTAGTTGAGAACATTCAGCTGTTGTGCAAAGATACCAATCTCCACACACGGAAGTTGGGGATATCCCAGAGAACATTCTTGCCTGGTGTGCAAACACTTCCGTGTGGAGTGTTCTCCACTGTCTCCATTATGTAAGTCAGACTTAGCCATGTCCAGCTGGTGTTACCATGAAAGAAATGATTGATGTTTATTCAGTGTGTAAGACCCTCCAGGAGACTTAGGTGGTGAGTAATTTCATTAGTGCTCTAATGACCATAAAACTTAGTTTTTATTGATTAGTCCACAGCGGCGAGGTCCCCCTTTCTGCTTGATCTCAATTATTAAGGTTAATAATACAGAACTCGTTTCAATGCCATGTTAGCATTTTGCCCCTGTAATAATTTCTTTCATCCAATCTTTGTATTGACAGATAACTTAATTCAGACCCTAACACCCAACAGTTTTCAGGAGGCATTGTGGTGTCATGCCACCAATTTCCACATCCTCCTTTTTTTTTTTTTAAATTTAGGTTGTTTATTTTTCATGTCAATGAACATCTACAGAGATTTGGGGATTCCATTCATTCATTGTTGCACCCTTCTCCCCGCACAAA
>NW_006399950.1:2951772-2986829 GCF_000299155.1 Elephantulus edwardii | reverse complement strand
GACTTCAATGCCGTAAACATCCTCCTTTTACTATGCTTCATGGCAGTAAACCTCTGGCTCTCCTAGCTGGTTCCGTCCCTTGAGATGAAAGTCTTCTAGTTGACCTTTGTGAGAGAGACTCTCAGATTTCTTCCTAGCTGTACCTCACTCTCAAATGCCAGTCCAGCATTTCCAAATGCCTGCTGGAAATCTTCACCCTGAAAAATGAACCACTCCTAGGACAAGAAGGCCAAGGATTTATGACAGGACTAGGCTTGTCCAAGTGACATCTGTGTCCTTCTGCAGAGGGACAGTGTCCAGCCTTCCTCTCTTCCCCCCTCTCCGGCCGTCCCAGCTCCAGAATGAGCTCCTGCCCTCGGTGCTTGTAGCTTTGGACATGCGTCCTCCCCATGTGGCTGTTACCAGGCTGGATGCCCTGCAGTTACGTTTAACTTGCCCTTTCCTGGTTCTCCGTATCAAGGCAGCTGGGGTATCAGGGGGATGCTTCCCTGATCCGTTTTCTCGTGGGCCCAGCCTTTTCTCTTGGCCTCTTCCACAGCCCCAGTTTCAGCTCCCACCGCTTCTCATCTGGCTTCTGCAGGTGCTGCTTCGTGGTTTCCCCAAGTCTGGGTGGTACACCCCTAATTCACACACAGCTAGCAGATCCACCTTCCTCAGTTACAGAACTGACCTGTGGTTTCTCTGGACAGAAACCTTCAGTGTGGCCCCTGCTGGCTCTGGAGCTGCACAGGGGGTGCCCCTCCTCCCCGGTCACACACTCTTCCCTTCTCTGCTTTGCTCTGTGTCCACCCGCAGAGTCACCCTGGAGTGGGGCGCCGTCTGCCTTCTGGGCTTAGCTTCCCGAGGTAGCGACCTGAAGGCTGACGGTGCCCCCCCATCCTTTGCAAGTTCACCTTTGCCTCACGTAGGCCTTGGCAACGGCTCCTTTATCCACTCCCTTTTGAATTTACCACCTGCTTCTGTTATGTCCCTGACAAGTAAAATAAATGAGAGAAAACGCCTTACAGACGCATCAAGCACCCCCAGAGTGATGTTACTCGGAGCCCGGGAGGTGCAGACACATGGATGACATCCACCTGATGCCCTAGCAGGTTTGTGCGCCATGTCTCAGCAGATGCTATTCTTAATAAATCATCCCTGTAGCCATCACAGCAAGAGAAAACTTTCTCAGCAGCCCTGCTCACTTGTGTCAGTAAAACCGCAAGGGTAAACCCTGGTGCTTTTGCACCTTCTGATGCGGCCCTGTAACAGTGGGCATGCCAGGACAGCACAGGGCGCAATCTCTCGTTCTGAGGGCCGCTGTGGGGTGCAGTCACTACAGTAACTCCCAGCATCAGTGCGCTCCGTCCAGTCACAGCGACACTCCAATCCCGTGCTTCTAACGAGGTCTGCAGCCTGTGCTGTTCTCCTTGGGGCAGCTGGTTTGTAGTCACTGACTCGGTCAGATGCCACGGTTGGGGCTGTGGATTGTGATAATCAGTGTTGTGAACCTTGAGCAGTAACTTTCCTGAGAATGAGATAGGAAAGTTAAAAGAATCTCAGAAAACCAAACATCCACTCAATTCGCAAAAATGCTGGAGTTGAGTGAAGACTGACTTTGTAAAATGATGTTGTTAGGAGCCCTGGGTGCCATCCTCCCAATTTCTGACACTCCGGCACTTGGCTGCAGTTACTGCGTCAGCCCACCTGGTTACGGGGCATCCTCTCCTTCGCTGTCCCTCCACCTGTCCCTTCCCACGGACTAGCCTCTCCTAGTATCACGCCCAGAGTAGGTAAGATGAACCTTTGTCATCTTAGGATTCAGTTATGAGATGCGTTAAAGCGGTTTACAGCCGTCTTTATCACACGTTACTCAGTGGTTAACATTGGTGTTTAGCATGTCTAAGGCCTCTGGCATGGCGGAGCTGCACAAAAGGTGGGGATGGCACTGTGGTCCCACCAGGTGACCCCAGCCCAGTCTCACGACAGGCACCACCTCATCTTTCCGTCTTGACTTCCATTGCTCTCATGGCGTAACTTAGACCCTACTGAATACCTATTCCGCATCTTTGACACCTTACCAGTATGTTGGTAAATGTTTTCTAGGTAGTTCTACAAAAAGACAAGTCCTGTTTTATATTGTTGTCGTTGTTGTTAAATGCAAGTTGCTAAAACGTACTACTCATAATTGCTTTCGGTCTCCAAGAACGTCATTCTGATGTTTGACTTTGTTTTAAAAGGATGTCCTGATAGTCTCCATGTAAACAGTAACTGCAAAAATAAGCCACCACTGAAATGCATTTCCTTACTACATAGCCATTTGAACCTCTCACAGTTGGAATTGTGTCCCTTTGGCTTAAATATGCATAGAAAACGTTCAAATTGGATAATAAACTGTGATTGTGGTGGTGGTTATGTCCCACCGTGTTGGAACCCCTTAACTGAGTCCAGCACGCTTTCAGACGCTGGACGTTGCTCAGAGGACACTGCCCATCTTTCACTCATAGAGCAGCTGGCGAGTTTGAACCATCAGCCTTTGAGCTGGTAGTGTAACTCTTACCACTAGGCCACCAGCTAGTTGCCATCAAATTGGTTCTGATTCAAGGTGACCCATGGACATAAGAACAGAATTGTAGTTCACAGGGTTCTTAATAGCTAATTTTTAAAGAACTAGATTGCCAGTCCTTTTGCCCGCGTGCACCTAGCGGGGTTTGAACCACTGCATCACCCAAGCCCTCCAGGTGCATTAGTCCTTGCAACATAAAATCCATTATATTTTTAATTTTCTTAAGAGACAACAGTTTATTGAGCTAGTCTTTATGAGGTAGCTTATATTCTGCTTCTTTAAAAGATTAATCCTACATAACAATTAGAAAAGGTGACTAATAAATTATTATAGTGGCCCTGGATTATTTTCTATATTAATGGCTGTGAATGTGACACAAATTATTCTTTACTTTAAATTTACTAAAAGACACGAGCATGAAAGACTAGGAACAGTGCTACGCATCATAAAAGCCTGCTGCTGTTTTCATGTTCACAGCTGTTCCTGTCCATCTTGTGATTTCACGGGCCCTCATGAGGCATTTATGCGCAGCCCACTGAGGTCCTCTGGGGCTCATGGGGTGCAGCCTGTGGCCAGTGTGAGCGCTGGGAGAACTGGCTGTTCCTCCCAACGTGGGTGAGCACGGCCAGCAGGAGCATCCACACCAGCCAGCGGGCGGCAGCTTCCACCCGAATGGATTTACCAAGCCGTTTAAAAACCTGATTACCAGAAATCCGAATTAACTAGACTTTCCCCCCTGGAGTCCACTTTTAGGAGAAAGGCGGAAACTGAAGAAAACAAGGTAATAACACTTTCAAGAAGGAAAAGTTCCCAAGCTGAGTTCACTATCAGAGTTTTACAAAGTGTCGGAATTAGTGAGAGTGGCTCAGGACAGGGCAGGAGTCAGAGCTGCTGTACATAGTGTTGCAGGGGACTCGACGGCACATAACTACAGTATATAAGTGTGTGTGTGTGAGAGAGAGAGAGTGTGTGTGTGTGTGTGTTATTGTTAGTTGTTAAGTGCTGTCGAGTCAGCTGCAAGTCCCAGCCCCTCGTGACCAACTGGTCAGAGCCTCGCCCACCCTCCTCCACCTGCAGGTTGCACTGTGCCCACACCCACAGCTGCAGTCACTGTGTCAGCCCGTCTGATTTGGGGTCTTCCTCTCACCTTTCACCTTTCCCAGCATCATGTCCTTTTCCAAGGACTAGCCCCTCCTAACAACATACCCAAAACACATGAGGTGAAATGTCACCATCCATGCCATTTAAGACTTCCTTTGGCAGTCTGTGGTCCATTTAGAACTCTTCACCAGCACCACAACTCAAAGGATCAGTTCTTCAAAGTCATCCTTAGTCATTGTGCAACGTTTAGGTACGTAAGAAGTTGACAATACCATGGCTTGGATCAGACGCACCTTAGCCTTTAAACTGGCATTCTTGTTCTTTAGCACTTTAAAGAGGTTCCTATTTGCCGGGCGCGACACGTTTTTATTTCTTGACTGCTACTACCATGGATTTTGATTGTGAATCCAAGTAAAGTAAAATGAAATTGTTGGGGTGTGTGTGTGTATGTATAGGTACACACATCTCTCTTTGACACTATCAAAGGCAAGAAAGTAGGCACTGAACTATGAAACGAAATACTTTCCAGGAACCCTGTGACTCACCAAAAGGTATTGGCCGTGGTTGGGCTGCTCACCAGAAGTCTGCAGTGTGAATCTAACCCCCGATCCTCCAAGATGAACGGCCTCTTCCAGAATATTTACAGCCTCAGAGGCCTGAAGTAAACTCCATGGCTTGACCTCAGTGGATTAAGCCATGCTCTGTTTAACCAGAGTGTTTCCTCTGTAAATTCCTTTTCCTCTTTGCACGTCGGGGACTTTGCCTGCCTGACTACTAAGTGTCCAGTGAGGTGATTGATAGGTGTTATCACAGGAAGGGAGCAGACTGCAGAGTTCACCAGAGAGGGTTTCACCCTCATCTCCTGAGACTGGTCCATGGGGACTTTGAGTCCTTGAGCCCCTGCATCACCTGGAAGGTAAGAGTCTGTACCTCACCAGAGTTGTGAGGACTCACATGCTGGGAGGAGGACTCTCCTGACTCTGTCCACTTCGTGTTCTGTATTTTTGTTTCTGTCCCTGTCCCTTAGCCATGTGACAGTCTTCCTTACAGAGCTGCCTGGCCCCAGATCTTAAGGGCAAGATGTGAACAGGAGAGGCAGGGCTTCTCGCTCTTCCCCTGGGGACTAAGCATTCTGTTTGCTGCATGGACTGGTTCCTGGATGGAGCGCAAAGTGGAACACTCCACAACCACCCGAAAGCTCGGAGGTCTGAGCCCCGCACAGGCTGGTGGAAGGACAGGTCTGGCGATCCACTCCCAGAAAACCCAGCCTTGTCGACTGGGGACAGTCCTAGAGAAGACTCTCAATAAGGCAGGAGAGAAGTCAGATCTAAGATGCCAGGCTGCTGAGGTCTTGTAGGTCATCTGAGTCCCTGAAACCACTAACCTGAGATAATCTCTAAACGTTTAACCAAAAACACTCTTAGCTTAAACAGACCAGTAAAAGGGCTCCCCCAGCTTGTTCCTCTGCTGAGAACTCTCCGTATGGGATCAAGTTGGCATCAGACCTGGACCTTTAAAGGGGGGCAGGGAAAAGTATGGGTGGGGAGTGTGACAGACTGCAGAACCGAGGACTGGAGTCGGCACCCCTGAATTGATTGTATGCAGAAGAATTCTTTGATCGGTGCCTATTCTGCTGTCTGTATTCTCAACAACAAAATAATAAAAGAAAAATCCGCTCTGTGGAATAGGTCTTCTCTGTGTGCATGGGTCACTCTGTGTCCCAATCAAATTGATGGCCTCCAGTTACATTAATGATGGGAGAATCAAGGTATTTAAATCCTTATTAGACTAAACAGTCAAATAAAAATAGTCTAGGCGACAGTTGGCTCCATTTTACTTCTAAGAATGGCATGCTCTCAAACTACAATTGCCCGGGTTCTCTCAAGGACACATGTTGTAATTCCCTCTGACACCGCTGTCTGTAACCTTGACCAGTAGCAGCCTTTATGCTAAAGCTACAGACACCTGCAAATAGCTGTCTGCAGCTTTTAAAGGACGCTTCAATGTGAGGAGGAGTATGGGCTTGACGTTTTTCCAGCCTAACGTTTAAACATCACTTCGTCTTCCACTGGCAGGTACCAAGCTGTAGACTCTAGAGAAAGGCCATGAGAACAAAGCTGAGGGTCTAAGTTCTCACTTTAAGGACACTGGACATTTTGATTTTTCTTTAAATAAAAATTATGTTAAAATAGCAAAGATTACTGCTGCATTCTATTCCAGTGAAGTGCAAGAAATGTTCTGAAATTGGACACGAATTGTCTCGTTTTCCCTGAAGAGATGAGTTACTTTCACGAATACAAAGTAAACGTCAGTTCCGCTTCGGAGCAGAACTGACCCTGATGCCGCCTAATGGAACTGCCGGGTCGATGAGCGTCCAGAAACCCACGGCTTCATATGAGCAGACTGCGTGTCGGCACTTGGGGTCCTGTGGCTGTGGGCCTGCTGTCTTCCATGGCGTTGTGTGACTGCTAATGGACGGTGCCGCCCCGGGACCATCCGTCTCCTGGTTCAGCAGGCCTGCTGGATCCTGCTTCCAAGAGGCAGATCTGGGCCTGTGAGCTCCGTAAAGAAGTCGTGAAATCAGGCCTTCCAGACAAACTAAGGCTGCCAAACGGAAGATTTAGCATTTATTGAACATTTAATCATGCCACTAATTACAGAGTAATTATTTCATACAGACATTTGAGGGGAAGAGAATGAAAATAATTTGTTAAAGACTAAAATGAATTGATTTCATGGTAGTGTTTCTATCACTGCACTTGCTGGCACTAGAACAGGCCGGTGGAAATAGCCCCGTTGCTGGTGCATGTCTTGTTCTGCTTATCCTTCCTTCTGTCACTGCTCAACTCAATAACGTTCAATTGCTGCTTTATGACTCCAGCTATGCAGACAGCCCATGTCTCACAAAGAAAGCAAAAATGAACTGTTTGATTCAGCCAACTGTTTAAACGGGGGAAATTAATTTTGGGTTTTTTTTCCCTAGTCTGACTTCTTTGCCTGATGTAGAATCCAAAGAAGTCAAGGAACAGGCAAAGGGCTTGGGCAGATATTTCCCCAAAGAAGATACAGTAATGCGAGCAAACACACAAAAAGCTGCAGAACAATCGTTAGCCAGTGAGGTTAAATAAATCCACAGTGACGTGTCATTTCACTCCTGTTAGAATGGCAGAGGTAATGTCAAAAACCAAATAATAACAGAAAACACACAAAACCCCTCCACATCCTTTTCCTCATCCTGTATGGACCTGTTCTCTCTCTGAACATCTTTCTTCCTCATGCCTTTAACTGTCTTTCTGCTGGTATACTAGCTCACCAGGCCTGGAAACCTCTGACAACTCTTAACAGGGTGCTCTTTGCTCAAATAAACTTGTTTTCCCCTAATGGCTTAAAATATATATGTGTGTGTGTGTATTTATATATATGTGTGTGTAGAGACAGATAGATAGATATAGATATAGATGAGATAGAGATAGAGATATATAGATATAGATATAGATATAGATATAGATATAGATATAGATATTCATTCCAGCAAACAGCAAAGGTTGTGAAAAAATAAACTCCAGAAAACAGCCAAGGCTGATTGTGGACAAACGGGAATTTCCATCGCTATAGGGATGGAAATGGTGTAGCTTTATGGAAGACAGTTTGGCAGTTCCTCAAAGGTAAACCGTCAGACTAGCAGCAGTTCCACTCCTGGTGTGTCTGGACAGGCTTGAAAGCTGAAACACACACCCGGGTCCACTTGTGTCCGTTGTAACCCTGATCCCGAAACTCAAGGTGACCTTCCTCTCCTGAGCACGTGGACACAGTCATCCCTTCTTCTTCTTCACTTTCTGGGGTCTAATGAAGTCTCTGAGAGTACCTGACTGCTGTGTCCTCCTTGGCTGTGCCCCCTCCACCCCCAACCTGGCCCCCACCCTCCTAGTGCAGATGGCAGCCCAGCATGGACAGATGCCCCTGCCTTTCTTGGACAGTAGGCTCCAACAGCCTTGGCTGTTGTCCTCATTCGTTCCCACAGACTGGGAACTGACTCACAGCTGACCCTAAAGCAATATTCAGGGGCCGTAAATCACATGGAAGAGATTGCCTATCTTTCTCCTATAAAGCAGTTGGTGAGTTTGAACTGCCTGCCTTTGGGTTGGCGGCACAACTGACCCACTAGACCACCAGAGTCCCTTTGCATCTAGAGTAACTAAGGTTGATACAAAAAACATTTTTAATGTGCTCATCCTGTTTTGCTTTTTGTTTAATTGACAAAGAGTGTAACATGTTTTGAGTAGTTCCTTCCAAGGCAGTCAAGAGTGGAAATGGTTTGGGCGCTGTCCGACACCCTGGATTAGAGGGGTAAGCAGTCTTTCCATGGTGCCTTCAGAAGATAACCACAAAATTGAAGCCCTGACAAGAATGCAAAGATTTCATTAGCATTGTCTCAGTAGAATAAATATGTGACTTTTTTCTTTTAAAACATGGTTCCCTTCTGAAGTGCATCCCAAAAATGAGCAGAGAGGAGAGGACTGTAGCCACTAGAAAAGCCCACGTGGAGCCTGGTCTCAGCGTCTTGGTCTTCTGTTGCTTGGGGAGAGGAAGGAGGACATTAGCGTGTTTACTGTGTTCATTGGTATTTTTATCCCAGAATTTGCCAGATTTCCCTGTGAATTTCAATGCAAGCCCAAACCGCAAACTCCTGCATGCATGCATTAAAATCTTTCGGCCCCGTTGCCAGTGAGTCTTGCATTTCGTGGCAGCTCCGGGAGTGCCAGGCAGAACTGTGCTTCACGGTTTTCAGTGGCTGATTTCTCAGTTGACCGCCATGTCTTTCCTCTGCTGTTGCCTCTGGGTGGACTTCAACCTCCAACCTTTCAGTTACCAGCTAAGCATATTCATTATTCACTACCCAGAAGCTAGGGAGCTTCGGTGAGCTAGTGGTAATAAGCTGGGCTGCAGTCCCAAAGTCATACGGTTCAAATCCAGCAGCTGCTCCGCTGGAGAAGGAGGGGCAGTCTCCTCCTGTGTGATTAACTGCCTCTGAAAACCTGCTGGTGGGTCAGCTGGGCTCGGTTCTGACTTGACAGCATGCAACGACCCAGAGATTCCAAAACGATCATCTTGTTCATTGCCGGTGTGCTGATTCTGATGCATGCTGCCCCACGTGTGCAGAGCCAGACCCTTCCGAGGTTCCTAAGTCTGAGGCCTTTCAGAAGCACATCACCAGGCACGTACTCCGAGGTGGCTCAGGATGGGCTGAACTTCGAATCTCTCAGTTCTGAACAGGAGTTAGTAGTCATGTACACCACTGAGGGATCACTCAGTATTTTCTCTGCATTCTAAAACCTCCACTATCTTTATCTGAGGAATAAAAGGTATTTGTGGTATCACAGCTCTTAATGGCAAGAAAATGAATCACCCCTAGGTTTTCACTTAGGAAGAAGAACCCTGTCACATTCCAGAGCTATACAGGCCACATCTTTTTACACTGCATTGACGTCTCTATCCATTTAATTCTGCGGGGTGGCTGTGCGAAGTCATGCTGTTACAGCCAGGGTGTTGGTGTCCGGCAGTCCTCATGCGATGCTGCCACCTTCACGTCCTAGCACTGTGTCCTGAGCACGTTGCTAAATCCCCATGTGCCTCAGGCCTCTCAGTGTAACAGGGGGACAGTAAAAATGCCCACCTCCTAGGAATGTTCTGAGAAAAGTAGAAAGCATTAAGTGTTAGTTGTTTGTTTTTTTTAAAAAAAAAGTGGAGCACAGGATATGAATAGATACTTCACCAAAGAAAACATTCAGATGGCCAACAAGCACATGAAGAAATGTTCAGAATCCCAAGCTCTAAGAGAGATGCAAATCAAAACAACTATGAGATATCATCTCACCCCAGTCAGAATAGAATAGCAAAATTTAACAGAACAGCAAGCAACAAATGCTGGCAAGGATGTGGAGAAACTGGAATCCTTAATTCACTGTTGGTGGGAGTGTAAAATGGTGTAACCATTGTGGAAAGCAGTGTGGTGCTTTCTCAGAAAGTTGCAAATAGAGATACCATTTGACCCAGCAATTCCACTACTGGAAATATATCCCAAAGAGACCGTAACTGACATCCAAGCAAGATATATGCACACCCATGTTCATCGTGGCTTTGTTCACAGTAGCTAGGAGTTGGAAACAACATCAGTGCCCATCAACAAATGAATGGATAGAGAAGTTGTGGCATAGTCACACAATGGAATACTACGCTGCATTGAAAAACAAGGAACTCACGCAGTATTATTCAAAATGGGTGAGCCTGGAGGACATTATGCTGAGTAAAATATCTCCGTCACAAAAGGACAAATACTGCATGGTGCTACCATTGTAGAAAGTGACTGACATCAGGGTTGGGGTAAGACTGAGAAAAACTGGATAGATTATGTATACTGCATTGAAACAGATGAGGGACAGAACAGTTTAAGAGTGATCTATGATAGCATATTATGATTATCACAGGAATCCAGATTTAAAGTTGCATAGTGGAGTGCATTTGGGGTGGGGGATTGTATACCAATGAAGAAGTTTCAAAGAGAGGAGCGAAATGGGGGTAGGGAGGTAGAGAAAAAGTGCAACAATTAATATATTAAAATCCAAAATCTCTGTAAATGTAGGTTAAAATAAAATTTTAAAAAATGAATTTAAAAAAAGTGGAGCAAGGGGAGAATTTTTCCAGATAATTGTTAGGAAATTTGCATTTTCTTTTTGAAATAGATTTTTGACCGTGACTCCAGCTCTCCGTAGCATAGCAAGTAATTGAAAAGACCATGACCCGTATCAGACGCACCTTAGTCCTCAACTAACATCACTGCTCCTTGATAATTTGGATAGGTTCCTGACTACAGAATTTCCCAGTGTGATAGATCTCCTGACCTCCTGGCTGCTGGTAGCAATTGTACTGATTGTGGATTCAGGTAAGATGACGTTGTTGACAATGTCCATCCTTTCTCCATCTAGAATGATGTTGCCTAGTGGTTGGTGAGCATTTTTGTTTTGTTGACATTAAGACCATATTGAAGGCTGCAGTCTTCTGCAGCAAGTGCTTCAGGGTCTCATTTTCAGTAAACTAGGTTGTGTTATCTGCATAACACAACTTGTTGATGGGTCTTCCTCTAATCCTGATGCCACATTCTTCCTCAGAGAGTCCAGTGTCGCAAAGAATTTGCTCAGCAGATAGTCTGAATAGGTATGGAGAGGGACCAAAGACCTAATACAATCCTTTCAAAATTGTAAACCATGCAGTGTTCCTTTCCTCTGTTCACCCAACAGTCTCTTGGTCTAGGTCTCCCATGAGCACAATTAAAGTGTCCTGGGATTCCCATTCTTCTCAGTGTTAGCCATAAATTTGTTACAATCCACTCAGTCAGATGCTTACTGCAGAGTCAATAAAGCACAAAGAAACATTGTTCTGTTTCAGCCAGGATATACTGTCTTCAGCAGTGACATCTCTGGCACCAAAGCCTCTCTTAAACATAGCCTAAATTTCTGGCAGTTTTCTTCCTCTGTTCTGTTTTTTAATCACCTTCAGCAACCGAGAGCTGGCCAATGAATGAATAAAGATGACAGAAGAACTGATGTCATTGAACTGTGATGTGACAACAGCACCGTATGTCCCACTAACTGACAAAAGAACAAGCAGGTATGCCTTGGAGAAGGTGCAGCCAGAGTGCTCCTTGGAGACAAAGGTGATAAAGCTCCTCTCATAAATTTTGGGCATGTTGAATTTTATAGGAGAATAGTGATCAAAAGGGTGAAAATGTTAAAACAACTTAAAAGTTTCATAGAATCCAGACTTTCTAGATAATTTGAGGCTGGTTAATTCCCCAAAGCTATTATCTCAGCTTTTAATCTACTTGAACAGAAACCATCCCCTGAAGTAACTTTTAACCCAATGATTGTTAAGTGCTGTAGAGTTGGTTTCAACTCATAATGACTGGAAGCACAACAGAGAGAAAGTCCACCTGTACTGGCTGTCCTCAGTTACTGCTTGTCTTGGACCCACTGTTGCAGTCACTGAGTTGATCCATCTCCTTGAGAATCTTCCTCTCTTTTGCTGATCCTTTGTTGTTTTTTAAGTGTGACCTCCTTTCCCAGAGACTGGCTCTTCCTGTCAGCACACCCAGATTATGTGAGAGGAAGCCTCAGCATCCTTGCTTCCCAGGAGCACTCTGGCTGCACGTCTGCCAAGACAGATTGGTTTGCTCTTTTGTAGTCCATCTTCATTAACACGCTAATTCCAAGGCATAAGTTCTTTGTTCTTCCTTGTTCATTATCCAGATTTTGCTTAAATATGAAGCAGTTTAAAAGATCATGGCTTGGGGCAGGTGCACCTCAGTCCTTAATATGGTATCTTTGTTCTTTAGCACTTAAAAGAGGTATTTTGTAGATTTGCCAAAAAACACTTTCTCTGATTTTCAAACATACATAGTTTAGCGTAATTAGAACAGAATGTCGATATTAAGCTTTATATGATTTTTAAAGAACTATATATATGATCAAAACTACATCCACCACATAAAGGGACAGTTGAGATGCTTAGGGATGCACTGAGTTTGTGTTAAGATGTGGTCAAGCTGGAAAGCATAAAAGATTGGCACAATTTTCAGATTTTAATCAGCGTCACTGAAGTTTACATGCAGCAACCATTAAAATAGTGTAGGTTTTGTGTATACCTTCACCCATCATTTAATCAATTAATTTTAAAAAGAAAATAAATAGGATTGTATCATTGCTCTCACATCTGTAATTTTTTTGTTTTTTATTAATTTTAATGAATATTTACAGAGATTTTGGATTTCTATTCATTCATTTTTGCACATCTATACTTTATTAACCCACTTTAGATCTTGGACAAATTACTTGATGTGTCTGTGAAAAATAAGGGTAAGCCACTTTTATTCTCATGGACATCTTAGCACTTGATGTAGTTGTTAATGCATGATACATCTTTTCATGAACAAGGTAATCATATATATTGTTATTTTGGAGGTTCTGATGATTTAGGAATAGAATTCCTGCCTTTTCTGGATGAGAAATGACTTCGACTCCAGCCACTTTTTACTCTTAGATCATAGTTTATCTTCTCCCCCATCTGTCACTGGAAGCTTGGGTGTCACTGTGGTGGAATCAGATAGAAGCCGAATTCTCAGACTACAGTAGGCCAGAAGAAAAGTCCCACAGACTGTTCCTATACATCAGCTAACAAAAGAAACATGGGTCTAAAGAGACCATAAATGACATCCAAGTAGATATATGTATACCCATGTTTATCGCGGCTTTGTTTACAATAGCAAGGAGTTGGAAACAACCTAAATGCCCATGAACAAACGAATGGGTAGAGAAGCTGTGGTATATTCGTACAATGGAATGCTATGCTGCATTGAAAAACAAGGAACTCATGCAATATTATTCAAAATGGGTGACCCTGGAGGACATTATGCTGAGTGAGGTATCTCAGTCACAAAGGGACAAATGCTATATGGTGCCACTGTTGTAGAATGAGGCTGGCATTGGGGTGGGGGTAAGACTGAGAAAAACTGGATGAAATATGTTTACGGCATTGAAGTCTATGGGGGAGAGAATAGTGTAAAAGTATTATATTTTAGGGCATTATTTTTATTGTAGGAGTATGCAATGAGGGTTGCAGAGTGGATTATATTTGGAGGTAGGGGGTGGGGTTTGGGGAGGTGCGGGGGGGGGTTGTGTACCAATGAGGGAATTTTTCTTTTGCTTTTAAAGAAAAGCACCAAAAGGGGGGGAGGGGAAGGGGTTTGTGCGGGGAGAAGGGTGCAACAATGAATGGAATTCCAAAATCTCTGTAGATGTTCATTGAAATGAAAAATAAACAACCTAAATTAATAAAAAAAGGAAAGAAACATGAGTCAACAATCACCAAAAAGATACAGAACTGAGCCGTGTTCTCTTGAACTGTGTGTGGGGTCAGCGTGAATTGGGGCTGACGTGAGGATAACTAACAACCACAAAAATTTACCATTAATGCGTTCGTGAAATCTTTTGAAATGCTCTCTTCCAAATCCCAGTCTGGTTTGAAGCCCACTTTACACTTCTCTCCTTTGAGATCCTAAACCCTCATAGTATTTGCAATACTCCATCCATCACCAAACGAAAAGGAGCTTAATTTATGCATTTTATAAATTAAATTTGCAATTTGGCTGAGACCACCATTCTGATTAGTTTCCTGCCATGTTAAAATAATCAGTGAACACTGTTCGGCTGACCTGGCTCGGTTTTTTGGGAACACACTGGCCGTCAGAATGATTGATGAGCTGTGACTCCATCCCACCCCTGATCTAAGCAAAGGTCAAGGTGGGGATTATGGGCAAATTATCCCTAAACAGAATGATGCTTCCCTGTGGTGGGTCCCAGGCTTTCCCAAGAAGCTGTGAGACTCCAGAGGTCTGAATCCATCAACTGCTACATGGGAGAAATGTGGGCAGTCTCCTGTTAGGATTTACCACCCTGGAGACCCGATGGGAGGGAGGCCAGGATGGGCTGCAAAGAGCATGATGGCATTGAGTTAATCAGTGTAGCTCTAAAGGACAGTGTCCGTAAGAGAGTTGGAGACACAGCCCACATAATTTAAGACTCTAAGGTCATCCTAGGGTCATGAGCAGTCCCTGGTGGTGTAACATGGTTAACACGTTGTCTGCTAGCCTGGTGGTTCCTGGCCTGCTCAGCAGGAAGGTGGTGATCTGTTTCAGAAAAATGAGACAGTGACCAGCATGGGAAGCACTGTCCTGCCGTGATGTCCATGAAATGATCATTACGGAGGCAGAATGCGGGCAGCTGGTGCTCAGACCGCACACGTGGGGTCCTGTGAGAGGAGAGGATGGTGGAGACGGTGAACTCGGTCTGACATTGGTCTCCAGCTCTGAGACCTCCCTACAGTAGGGTCCAGACTCCTCCTTTCTGAACTTGGATGCGCTCAAACCTAATCCAGTGTTAACAGCTTGTGATTCTGGGTAATTCCCAGGTAGGCAGTGGACCATGCACGCCTGGCTTGCCTTTGGTCAACTGATGCCAAGTCAGAATTCAAGGGAGCTGTTTCTTCTCAGGAAACGCCCACAATGTCCTTCCCCAGCCATGCCCAGCCACCAGCTAGCTACCTACTTGTATTTGGATCAAGTCTGCTGATCCATTCTGGATCCCTTAGAGTATTTAAGATTTGGTCTGCCTTTAAAAATAGGTCTCTTAAAAAGATGAGTGTGAAATTAATTTTTGTATATGGAAAGCTTTTTAAAAATCCATTGCAGACATTTTCTGCAAAGCAAAGATTCACCACTGTACATTCCTTTATAATTCTAGGTTCCCACGTATGGGATATTTGCCAACATATTTTAAGTTTTATATCAGATCAGCCAGTCATCGAATGCTCCCATTAGCTCGGCATTACGGGTGATTATGGTTATTATACTTGTATAATTCAGAGATTGCAAACTGGCCCCGAGCCATAAAGACCTTAGGAGGCAGATACGTTTTGTTTGGCCTGCACAGTTTGAAAACATTTTTGGATATCTTTTAAGTCTTGTGCACACAACCACTACTTCCCACTGTGTGACACTTGACTACCTTCCCCATCTGGCCCCAGAAGACATTTTAGTGTCAGTTCACCGCCTTACTCAAATGCTGTCCTAATACAAAAATCCCCAAACAACAGAGACGAGGCAGGAAGGAGTGGGTACGAATTCCCTGGTGAAGAGAGTTGAGCACGGAGGACAGCTCTGCTGGACAGACCTGGGTGATCATGGGTCCAGGGCCAGTGGTACCCGTCCTCATGGAGCTCTCTGTGACAGCAAGGTCACTTCCTGACGCCCCTTTAGGACAGCTGGCATGGCTCTCACCCTACATTCATTTGCTGTAAAATCAACAAAGTAGGACACAGAGTTTCATGACTTGCTCAAGGTGCCCCGGAAATCCATTGGTGAGGCCAAAATGAAGACTCCCGTCTCCGGTGTCCTCATTCTGTTACTTGGCCCACTGACATGCTGCACCGCTTGCCGGTGAATAATGGGGACTCTTAGGAGTAGCAGCTTCTGCAAAAAAAAAAGCTTCAGCAAGCCCTATTTGGCTTTGGATGGTGTGAGAAAATCAGAAACATAAATTTGGAAAATGGAGAAAAAGATATGCGTGTCAGAACAGGTCAGGGTCAGCCAAAAGTCCAAGAAACTAACATCTTTAAAAGTAATCCAAGGTAGATTCCAAGTGCAGAGTGCATTTTCAAAGCCCTGTGTCCCTTTCCCAAGGGAGATAAACCATATTCTCCATGAAGAAGTTGTACTTTCCCACTCCGGCTCAGCAAACACTAGCCAGCCTCGTGTTAGAAGGCCTTCAGCCAGACCTGTTTCGGAACTTGCAGTTGCTAATACACACAGCCGCCCTCTGCTGCTTTCAGCTTCCTACCCCGCCCCTCTTCCTCAGCACCCATTAGAAGACTCCGCTTCCACTCCATCTGAAGCCTCAGACCTGTAGATAATAATAGCTCGTGTTTATTGGGTTCTTGCTTTGTGCCAGGCCCTCTGCCAAAGGCTTTTCATTTAGCACCATCCTAGCATTCCCTCACCAGCCTCACAAACTAGGTTTTATGACTTCTATTTTCCGAGAAAAAGGAACCTGAAATGTGGAGAGCCTCCCCAACTGCCAAGGTCAGCAAACTGGTAGATGAACTCTGGGCTTAAACCTGGGTCTGTCTCACTCCAGAAAACACACTCTTGGCTCTGTGGTTTTTAATCTATGATTTGAAAACCTTTAAGGATTTTGTGTGGTGTATGTGGTGGCTCAAGTCCAGGCAGCCTGCAGGCTGCAGGGATGTGTCCATCACGGCCATCTCCAGGGCAGAGAGTCCGCTCTGCCTGGGCCTCCATGCGAGAAGCTTGGAGGAAGGTTAGTATTTAAGCAGTTCATCTTCTCTAACCTTGGTAGGTGCCTTCAGGTCAGCTCTTACTCATATATACCCAGTGTAGAACAGGACAAAACGTTCCTCCATCCTGTGTGAGCCTCAGCCATTGCTGTTTGGGGTTCCATCACAGCCACTGTCTCAGTGTATCATTGAGGGCCCTTGTCTTTCCCACGGACCTTCTGCTTAGCACACATGATGTCCTGGTTTCTAAGCATCGTTCTGACTGTACTTCTTGGACACTGCATACCATACTCACTCTTCTTTGCTTACACCCTACTCCACAGGTATCGGGTCTTCCTCATTCTCCTTTATTCATTATGCATACATATAAACCAACCGAACTGACCATGACTTCATATAAACCAACCGAACTGACCATGACTTCATATAAACCAACCGAACTGACCATGACTTGAGACAAGTGTACCTTTGTCTTTAAGGTGGCATCTTTGCTTTCAGATTTAAAGAGTTTTTTTTTAAATTTAAATTATTTTATTATTCTTCTGTATATGTACTGTCACATTGGATCTGACTGGTACAGGAGGAGATTGCCCCTCCTTCTCCAGCAGAGCCTCTGGAGGATTCAAACCACCTATCTCTGGGATTGCATTGCAGCTTCTTGCCACTAGGCCACCAGAGCTCCCTTAAAGAGAGACCTTTAAAAGTAGACTTGGTTTCAGAGCTGTGAGTCTTTATGAAGAGACTGACCATATTTCTCCCACAGAGTGGGTAGTAGATTTGAACCAGTGACCTTTCTGTTAGCAGCATAACATTAAGCAGTAGGACATGAGGGGTTCTGACAGACTGAATAAGCCTGGTGGAATGATAAAACCGTGACGCACACCTCTCTTTGTTTTAAAGCATGGAATATTCCTGTGTTCTGGTCAAACAGCTGCTCCTTGGTCTATGGGCAGGTTCTACTTGAACACAATTAAATGTCCTCAGATTCCCATCATTTCCAGTGTTCATCACATTTCTCATATTCTCTGCTATAAGCCAAGAGCCATCTGACACTACCTTCATTCCACATCTTCTTAATGTGGCTTGAATTTCTGATAGTTCTCCATCAATATATTGCCTTTAATTACCTTCTGCACAATTTTATTTGCATATTAAATTATGGATATTCTTTAGTAATTCCCTTATCCTGTTGGGAAATCTCTCAGGAGTGAGCAGAGGTATGGGTATCTTCCAGTTGGCTGACAGAGGTGGAGAAACACCTCCAGCATTGCAGTTGTTTGTTGAAACATCTCCATTGATAACCCAGTTCCTGGAGCCTGGCTTTTACCAATTCCTCTAGAACAGCTTACAGTTCTTCTTTATTCATTAAGGTCTTGGCCTCCTACATGGTTGAACATAGAACATTTCTCCTGTGCGGTAACTATTCCTGCCGTCTTTTCATCTTTCCTATATTGTGCAGCTTTTGCTCATAATTCCTTCAGTATTACAACCAAAAGCTTGATCAATTTTCTTCTTCAGTTCTTTCAGCTTGAAAAATGCTGAACCTGCTCTTTCTTTTGGTTTTCTAGCTCCAGGTCTTTGCATATTTCATTATAATACTCTATTCTCAAAAGTCACCCTTGGAAATCTTTCATTTTGTTTTCTAATGTCATCATTTCTTCTATTAGCTTTACCTAATTTCCATTCAAGAGCAAATTTGAGAGTCTCTCTGCCATCCATTTGACCTGGTTTTCTGTCTTTTTAATAACGCCATGTGCTTTCTTCACATTTGATTCCCTTGGTGCCATCCCACACGCGTCTGGTCTTGAGTCATTAGTGCTCCCGTGAGACGGTCTCTAGATTTTGGTGGGATGTACTCATGGTCATGTGTTGGCTCTTGTCCCCTTGTTTTAACTCTTAATCTTGACCTTGCAAATGAGCTTGTTTGGTCGTCAGCTCCTGGCTTGCTTCTCATTGATGGTGCTGAGCTCGTCTGTCTTGTCTGTACTTGTGTAGTCAGTTTGATTTGTGTGCCTCCCATGCAGCTGAGACCATATATAAAAATAAACCCATTCCTGTGGAGACAACCAGTTCTTAGCTGACCCTTCACTGGTTTTCAGTGACGGAGACCTGGGTCCAGTCTCAGCTAGTGAGCTTCATGCTCAGCCACCACTGACTGTCCAGGAAACCTGTGTGTGTGACAGGCTGGTTTCAGTCCCCTCTGAAGACTGAGATGGGCAAGGAAGAAAGGCCCGGGAACTTGCTCCTGAACATCTGGCCTGGAGAACCCTGTGGGTCATGACTGGCGTCTGTGCCTGAGGTGACCAGGAGTCGACACCCACATGGTGTCACCCAACAGCTACTTGTTTTCTTTCCCCAATTAAAACCCACAATGGACGCTTAACACAGGTAAATCCTAACCCAGAGGCTTAACAAGAAGGATTTTTTCAAGCTAACTTCCCTGCTGATACGATGCTGTGATGAAGCAGGCTTGGTGCCCAGTCCCCCAGTGATGGGCATGCACTCCACTGCCCTGGGAAGTGTACTTGCAGCAGGGGCCCACCCGTTCACTGCTGGACTTACACAGTTCAGTGCGATTGTGTAAATTATTTGCAGGCCTGTCTGAAATGCATCTCTTGCCAACTTAAGGCATTTGAAGGCACAGCTTCTTATTTGGGGAATTCTTGGCTTAAACTGCCAGGCTTGTGTGAGCATCTTCCTCGCATTGAGGCTGTTTTCCTCATACAATCCGCAGACTTAACCTCATCAGCCTTAGGATACAGCAGCTGGCTTTTAAAAAGAAATCTCTGCCAGCCATTTGGAGTTTTTTGGTTTGTTTTGTGAGTTTTTTGCCATAGGATTTGAGTGTGAGAGTGTGTGTGTGTGAGAAAGAGGGAGAGAGAGAGAGAGAGAGAATGTCCTGCATTGCAGTTTACTTTTCTTTTTTATTTGCTTTTAAACACTCTGAGCAGTTCCTGAAATACACTCTTTGTCGTCATTGTTTCACATGACTTAGGGCTCTGTGCACTTTGTTCTGTGTGTAAGGTTATGTTCAAAAGATAGACTACAAAGGAACACTTGATACACTTCCTTCGGTGTTAGGAACTTTCACTCTCTGTCCCTAGATGAGCAGCATGTGGTATCTATGGGTTTGGGTGGATGGGTGAGTGCGTGGTCTGCAGGTTGACTAGCAGACTTTCTCTACTTGGCTAATTCCAGATTGACTGGTGTATAAAGGTAATGTATGCATAAAACAGAAATTTGAATGTTAAAGTAGAGTTACCTCTTTTAGGATAGATGGTTAAGAGATTGAGATTGTTAGCAGCTCTGCTTGGCTCCATAGTCAACACTCTTGGTACCAGCAACCAGGAAATCTGGACACAAATTGTACTGGGAATGTCAGCTGTCAGGGATCTCTCCAGAGTACTGAAGAGCAACGATGTCAGTCTGGAGATTAAGGTGTGCCTGATACAGGCCATGGTCTTTGCAACTGCTTGCTATGTGTCAGAGAACTGGACAATGACTAGGGATGATAGAAAGATAATTGATGCCTTTGAGCTGTGGTGCTGAAGAGTATTGAATATACCATGAACTGCTAGTAGAACAAAGAGGTTCATCCTAGAGAGGGTGAAACCAGCTCCTCCTTGGAGGCAAAGATTCTGAGGCTTTGTCTGACATACTTTGGGCATATTGAAAGGAGGGACTAGTCCTTTGAGAGGGACATCATGCTTGGAAGGGTGGAGGGACAGAGAGGGAGAGGGAGATCATCGATAAGATGGATTGATGCAGTGACTGGGGTAATAGGGGATGGTGTGTTGGAGACAGTGAGGTTGGCACAGGATAGCAGGTTTTAGGGTTATTATACACAGGGTCCGCTATGAGTCACAGATGACTCGATGGCATATAACAACAACCACAAGTAATATAACTTACATAAAAATGGGGCATGCCCCATGGCACTATTCAACTCACAGTTTAGCAGAAAATGTTTTTCAGTAATAATGGATTTTTTGAGGAACCTGTCACACACCCCTACTAGATGTCTTACTTCTTGATATGTTTCCTCAAATTTACTTAGAACATAAAAAGCGATACTGCATCTCAGTGTTATAAAAACAGATACTATTCTTTTGGATTCCTATTTTGAATTGAGATTTAAGAATAATTTGTAACAGAAATTTCCTGAACGGAATGTTGATTGTGGTGCTGCACCTGGTTCATGATTACGCTAAACAGAAGCAAAAGAAGACGCATAAATTTGTGGTGTTAACATTTAGGAAATGTTGGGTTTTTACATTCACATTCATTTTGTGTAATTTTCTAGTAAAAGAATTGAGTAGTTTTTTTCCTCCTTTTTCTACTAGTTTATTTACAAAACTCGAATACAGATTTTAAAAAAAGTCTTTCCATTTCCCTCACTCCCTCATCAAATTGTACAACCCAGTCATTAATCAACATCTCCCCCTGCACAACCACAGCCCTCTGCTTGCAGCCTCTCCCACCCCTCCTGGATCCTTATACTCATTCTATAATAACAGTTTTATACAATATTTATCCTTGTGGGGCTGAGTTACTTTTTTTTAATATTGTAAAGTTTGGTAAAGAGTGATCTGATTTGCATACTTCCTATGTCAACCTAAAAGGAGGACTGGGTTCCTTTCTTCTCAAGTATGACTTAAGTGTACGACTTCTCGTGGCTGCTTTGATGGTGAGCCCATCACAAGGGTGACTGTTTTGCAAAGTGAGAATTTGGTAGCAGCAGCGAGCACAGGCAGAGTACTGACTGTATCCTGAGCGTGGACGCTGCACTCATCACGGGCTTTGTTTTGGAGAATCCTCACGGTAAACCTTTGACAGTTAAGGAAATGGCTGTGAACTAAGTGCTGGAGTGAAGTGGAGAAGGACAGTAGTAACGGATGATGAACCTCAGGAGCATAATCAGTGTCACTGGCTTTAGGTAGAAACACTGTTACATTTGGAGATCTTTTATATAATTTACCACAGTCAAGCAACAACAGAAATAACTCCACTAATGCTTGAGGTTCCTTTGGTATTCAAAGCTCGATTACTTTATAGCAAGACAAATTCAGTAACTTTCACAAGGCAGCCTAGCAAATGGCTCCTCCAGTCTGCGCGCTCTCGTGGCTTAGTGTCAGGAGCTGTGCTGCCAACACAAAGGCATGCGGTTCAAATCCACCAGCTTCTCCCTGGGAGAAGCACGGGCCGTCTCCTCCAACAGTTAACAGCTTCTGAAATCCCACTGGAGGGTCACCTCAACAGCACACAACCACCACAATCCAGCCTGGGGAAACCAGGACCAACTCTGGACTCATAATGGCCCTTTGCACAGTTGGAACAACCAGAGCCATTAACTATGACCTCCTCACACTTTGGTGGGTAACATGTATCTGGCCTTAGAGAATCAGATTAAAACTAACAGATGACAGCAAAGTAAGATCCAGTATCCTCCATTTTCTTTTCATGTCCTCCGACAGCTACTACTTAGCTAAGATAAAAATCGATAAACTCAAATCCTCTGCTGTCCAGCTGGATCTGGCTCTCCATTGCATTTCTGAGGGTGCAAATCTCATGAGAGGAGGTGCCCGTGTTTCCCCTGTAGAGCTGCTGCTGGGCATGGACCACAGATGGGGGCTGCCTTTAGTTATCAGCACAGCCCCAGCAGGCTGCTTCCTCAGAGCGGTAAGACAGCGGTGCAGCGATGCAGCTCACGTCAGTGCTTGCAGCCTGTTCAGACGTACTTCGTAGTCCTGGCCCAGGGCACCCCGCCCCCCAGGCTTCTGAGGCTGTAAACGTGACAGGAGAGTGTCCATCCTTCTGCCGTGGATTCGAGCCTCTGGAGACTCAAGGCCCTTGGTGGGCAGCACTGCTTGCTTCGGACTGGACCTCCACAGCAGCCCTGAGGGCCTGGCAGCTCTTGTGGTTGTTAGGTGCCAGCAAGTGGACAGTGGCTCCAGGGACCCTGTGAGCAGCGGATGTGAGCCCAGGCCCACACCAACCTCACCATCTTTGATGCGCTTGAGCCCGTTGTAACAGTCATTGTATCAATCCACTGGGTTGAAGGTTGTCTTCTGTCTCCCACCCTCCATATTCCCAGTATCGGGGAGGGGGCTTGCCCCGGGACAGGCCCCTCCTGCAGAGATTCCTCTCCATTATCCCAGGAAGGAGTCCCCATTGTAATCACCACGTTCTTAGGGAGAAGGGCAACATCTCTGAGAGTGTAACTTATTTGTGGTCCACAGTGTTAACATGCCCAGTGCTACTCCTATGGAATCATGAATGTGACATGTATGTCCACATAGGCGTGGCCAGATGGTTAATGAAGGCCAGTGACGTGATGGAGTAGATTCTATGCGCTGTTTTATTCACTGATGACCAGATGTCGCTGTTAGGATAGAAGGTAATCAGCTAGCTCCCTTTCTCAGCTACATTAGATCAATTTAAATCGAGCAAGAAAAGTACACCCTCTGGAGAGATAAGAACGCCTAATTAATACAAATTTAATTCACTAAAAATGCATTTGGAGTCTTTAATAAACCACCTTTCCTATTGTACTTGGTATAACTGTTCTGGAGGATTTTGTTTGTTTATTTATTATTTATTTGCCATGAGAAGACCTTTAAATAGATGACATTTCTAAGCTCTCGTCCTTAAGGATGTGATGGTGGTTTGTTATGTTCCTGTGTGTGGTGTGTGAGAAGTGAAGGGTGGTGTGTTTGTACACTGTGTGTTCAATGTGGATGTGTGTGAGGTTTTACTCACTACTACAAGGTATCCGTGGACGTGAAGGAACTCTAGCGTTAATCTTGGTGTAGTAAATCACACGTGAGGGTGCCCTGAAATTTAAAAGCAAGGTTGTTCTTTTGAATGTTATTAGATTTGTGAGTGATCATGTCCTTTTAGGGACTTGGTGAGTATTCCTGGTTGCACAGTGCTTAAAGCACTCAGGTGTTAATCTGGAGACCCTTCAGCTCCACGGAGGAGGGGAGTCCGTCTGCTCCCGTAATAATTGAGGTCCTTGGGAGCTTCTGGGGCGGCTCTGCCTTAACCTGTAGGGTTACCGTGGGTCAGAACTGAGTTCATAGCAGTGCTGGGGTTTTATTGTTGTGAATGTGTTTCTAATGACGGAGAGGAGGATCATAATGTAAAAAGTATGAAGAATAAAAATAACGTGTTTCATAATCTAATTTGCAGGCTAATCTCCTCATCTGCTTTGGCTGAGGTAGCCCCTGCCACAGAGCGCCCTGAGAGTCACAGTTCAAAGACTCCACGTTGCCTCCTGCCTTTCAAAACTCCGAGAAGCAGCCCCTCTGCCCTGGGAGTCCTCGGGTCCAGCCTCCACTGTGCCTGGATGCTGGCGCCAGCTGCCCGCTGTCCTGCGCACCACCAGAGCGGCCTCACGCGTTGTTAGAGCCAAGGCGTTGAACCTGCTGGGCCTGCCAGCATGGCTAGGATCGGCACCCCTTCCACGGCCTGCTGGGTGGTGCTGGGCCTGTTCATGACTTCACGGACTGAGTCTTCCATACCGAGTAGTGAGTGTCCCCAGCTGTGCGTCTGTGAGATTCGGCCCTGGTTCACCCCCCAGTCCACCTACAGGGAGGCCACCACGGTTGACTGCAATGACCTGCGGTTAACTCGCATCCCCAGCAACCTGTCCAGCGACACCCAGGTGCTGCTTCTGCAGAGCAATAACATCGCAAGGACCGTGGGAGAGCTCCAGCAGCTTTTCAACCTGACCGAGCTCGATTTCTCCCAGAACAACTTCACCAACATCAAGGACGTGGGGCTGGCCAACCTGAGCCAGCTCACCACTCTCCACCTGGAGGAGAACCAGATTACAGAGATGGGCGACTACTGCCTGCAGGACCTCAGCAACCTGCAGGAGCTCTACATCAACCATAACCAGATCAGCACCATCTCTGCCAACGCCTTTGCCGGCCTGAAAAACCTTCTGCGGCTCCATCTCAACTCCAACAAGCTGAAAATCATCGACAGCCGCTGGTTTGACTCGACGCCCAACTTGGAGATCCTCATGATTGGGGAGAACCCTGTGATCGGAATTCTCGATATGAACTTCAAGCCACTCTCCAACCTGAGAAGCCTGGTCTTGGCGGGCATGTACCTCACCGATGTCCCAGGCAACGCCCTGGTGGGGCTGGACAGCTTGGAAAGCTTGTCCTTCTATGATAACAAGCTGGTCAAAGTCCCTCAGCTTGCCCTGCAGAAAGTCCCAAACTTGAAATTCTTGGACCTCAACAAAAACCCTATCCACAAGATTCAGGAAGGGGACTTCAGGAACATGCTTCGGCTGAAGGAGCTGGGCATCAACAACATGGGCGAGCTGGTCTCTGTGGACCGCTTCGCCCTGGACAATCTCCCCGAGCTCACCAAGCTGGAGGCCACCAACAACCCCAAGCTCTCCTACATCCACCGCCTGGCCTTCCGCAGCGTGCCGGCCCTGGAGAGCCTGATGCTCAACAACAACGCCCTGAACGCCGTCTACCAGAAGACGGTGGAGTCCCTTCCTAACCTGCGTGAGATCAGCATCCACAGCAACCCGCTGAGGTGCGACTGCGTCATCCACTGGGTCAACTCCAACAAGACCAACATCCGCTTCATGGAGCCCCTGTCCATGTTCTGTGCCATGCCGCCCGAGTACCGGGGGCAGCAAGTGAAGGAGGTCCTGGTCCAGGGCGCCAGCGAGCAGTGCCTTCCCATGATCGCCCACGACATCTTCCCCAACCACCTGAACATGGACGTGGGCACCACCGTGTTCCTCGACTGCCGCGCCATGGCTGAGCCTGAGCCCGAGATCTACTGGGTCACGCCCCTCGGGAACAAGGTGACGGTGGAGACCCTCTCAGACAAGTTCAAGCTCAGCAGTGAAGGCACCTTGCAGATATGTGACATCCAGGTCGAAGACTCAGGAAGATACACGTGCGTGGCCCAGAATGTGGAGGGAGCGGACACCCGGGTGGCCACCATCAAAGTCAACGGGACCCTTCTGGACGGCGTCCAGGTCCTGAAAATCTACGTCAAGCAGACGGAATCTCACTCCATTCTGGTGTCCTGGAAGGTCAATTCGAATGTCATGACCTCAAACCTGAAATGGTCTTCGGCCACCATGAAGATTGACAACCCTCACATAACCTACACCGCCAGGGTCCCTGTGGACGTCCACGAGTACAACCTCACCCACCTGCAGCCGGCCACGGATTACGAGGTGTGTCTCACCGTGTCCAACGTTCACCAGCAGATGCAGAAGTCGTGTGTGAACGTCACCACCAAAACCGCCGCCTTCGCTCTGGACATCTCGGACCAGGAGACCAGCACAGCCCTGGCCGCGGTGATGGGATCCATGTTTGCGGTCATCAGCCTGGCGTCCATTGCCATGTACATTGCCAAAAGGTTTAAGAGGAAAAACTACCACCACTCCTTAAAAAAGTATATGCAAAGAACCTCCTCGATCCCACTCAACGAGCTGTACCCACCTCTCATCAACCTGTGGGAGGCAGACAGCGAGAAGGACAGAGACGGGGCTGCGGACGCCAAGCCCACGCAGGTGGACACGTCCCGGAGCTACTACATGTGGTGACGCAGCTGGGACATCTTGCTTCTGGTAGTAAGGAGCACAGAGACGTTTTTGCTTTATTCTGCAAAAGTAACTCGTTGAAGACTTTTGTATTTTTGACTTTGCTAGTTTGTGGCAGAGCGGAGAGGACGGGTGGATATTTCCAGGTTTTTTAGTATAGCGTATCGCAAGGGGTGGCACAGCTCGGGGCTATTCTACGCTTCCAGGGGTGTTTGCTTTTTATTCCTATCATTATATTATATTATTATTATTATTTTATTTTAGTTGTTGTGCTAAATGCAGTAATGCTGTTTTCACTATAATGCTCAATCAACAGTTCCTGACAGGTTGGGGTCCCTGGTGCTTCAGCCGGTAGCACGGCCCCTCTTCTGAAGCCATCGTCAGAGTTACCACATTCTACAAAAGCTAGCACAGGTGGGAAGCAGCAGTGAACCATCTGGCCCAGAGACTTTCTAAGGCCAAGGCTAGACTTGTTTTCTTGGTTGGATGATGTTAGTTGCCTGTACTGTAATGTTGTATCAACTGAACTGAATGTTTTGCCTTTGAACAATGGCTTTTCTTTCTCTTCCTTTCTTTTTGTACTAGTTAGAGGCTTAGAACAAGCTAACAGGCAAGAGAAAAATGTATACCAGATTTTTTAATATAACAGACTACATGTTAATTTTACCTTATTCTTTTTATTATCTTTAGTAGATACTTTTAAAAGACAAACTACTTTTGTTGTGTTTCACTCACCAACATGTGGTGTATGATGAAGACAGAACTATAATAAATTAGTTTTGTTCGGATTTTTTTTTTAGAACACTCGCAATAATGTATCATTTATAGCCCTTGCTGGTAGCAGTAGTAATATTTTTTACATCCATAAAAACAACAACCAAAATAAATCAGCTAGAGCATGTTGGTTTTTTATAGTTAGGCCCTAGAAAGTTGTGAGTTGTTTTACTAAGGGAAGAAAACTCTATTTTAATGAAAAAGAGTTCAGTATTTTAGACATTTTTGACCTGAGCCTAATGATGGCATGGGAGGGGGCGGGAGCTTATGTGAGGAAGGGGGTGTATCACTGAATCCCTGCAAGGATAACAGAGAATTACATAAAACATTGGATAATTCCTTTTCTGTTATGCTTTTACTAAAACGTCATTTATTTTTTTTTTTACTATTTTCCACATGTTCCATCAACGTTTACAACACATAGCAATGCAGTATTTAAAGTATGTTACATAATAGCGCTTCTTTTTCAAAATAATGATCTATATGCTTTCACCCATATTGGTCCATATAATTAGTATTGAGGGATCTGCTGAGAAAAGTAAATTAACAGAAAACAGAAAAAAATGTCTGCATGGTTTTTCACACAAGTTCCCGATATAAACTACTAACTCATTGCTGTTGAGTCCCGCAGGTTTTCAGAGGTTGTAAACAGCTTGGGAGAAGACTGTCCTTCTTTCTCCTGCAGAAAGGCAGTGGTGGATTTGAACTGTCTACCTCTGCGTTGGTAGACACATACACATTCCCCCTGCAAGTCATGGTATTTTCAGTTGTTTCCTGTGCATCTGAGAGTTGGACAACGATTCATGAATCAGAGCGACAAAATCAGACTCGATGCCTTTGAACTGTGGCACTGGCGAGGAGTACTGGCGACCCCGTGACGGTCAGAGGACCGACATTTGTCTGGCTGGCAGTGCAGCCAGGTGCTGCTTAGAGGAAAGCACAGAGCAGCTTTGTCTCACATACTTTGGACATGTTTTCAGGAAGGGCCAGTCCTGGGAAAAAGACATGGTACGTGGAAAGATGGAGATTCTGAGAAATAAGGACGACACTCAAGGGGGATTGATACAGTGATTAGAACAAAGGGCATGTCAGCGATGATGAAATGGGACAGGACAGGACGAGATTTTCTGACATGTTTATTTTCTTACTGAATCTCCCCTGTACTCACCCTTGCCCTCCATCCAACCCTTCTGTTTACTAATCTGTTACCATTTCTGCCTGTCCCATCCCTGCCCACCAACCCTCCACCGCTGTTGATATCTGTATTTAGATCTTAAAATGTATCTCTCTTCCTTAAGAAACTTTACATGCTGAGGATCTGACGGTATACTTCGAAACTGCCCATGTCAGGCTACACTGTAACTCTGACCAGCCTTCCCTGCAGGCTCCTTTTGGACATACACGCTTAGGATTAAAAACTTAGAAAGTTTTATGAAGAAGATTGCAAACGCAGTCTTTCCTTAGCAAAAGCAAACAAATGGAAACCTTGAAGGTTTATGTGAAAGTCGTGACAGCTCAACACTTGGTTCCAAACCTGAAACAAGGAAACATGCACTTCACGTTCTGAGACATTTGTGGGGTGGCACCGGGCAAAACCAGAGACAAGCGGAGCGGCCACCTCGCATGTGGCTTCTGCGGTCAGCAGGTGGGTGGACATGCACTCCGGGGAAAGTCCATCCGGATGGCGTACGACCTCAGAGGAGTGGTCTGGGTTTTCTAATGGACGCAGCTGTTCGTCTGACATTTCTTCCCTTATGACCTACATGACGCACAGCCAGTGACACACACCTCGAAAAATAGCTCTGGGCATAAAGTGGGTCATGCCTGGCCTCTCCTTTCTATATGAGCCTCACTCACTTTCTCTCATACATCCCACTAAACAAGGTAAATTTCCGCCTGACCCCTGATGTCTTGAATTAACAAAATGGCCTTCTAAAGCAGCAGTCTGCATATTACCATGTCTCAGTGACTGAGACAGTAACTAATCAGGGCCTATTTTCCTCCTGTCTTATTCTGTGTATATTTTAATATACACAATCACAGAAATATACATCATAATATAGAAATGGAATCATAGTGCATATAGATTTGTATACTTTTGTTTCCTCTTTCACTAGAAAAATAAAGAGTCTTCCTATATGAAGTGACTTTGGGAAGCATGATTTAAAGACCATTATCATCATCTGTCAGATGGCTAGTCGTTAATTCAACAATTCCTTTCTTTTTTACCATCTGCACTGCTTCTCTACGGGAGCATGGATGGTGCAGTGTGTCCCATGACATGTGCTACCCCAGAGAGAAGGATGAGGCTGCCTCTCCCTTAAAGGTGAGCCTCGGGACCTTGCAGAGAGTGGGAGCCTGTCGGGGCGGGGGCGGGGAGCCATACTGGGAGGTGGGACCCTTGTTAGAGAGTCAGACCTCTGCTGGAGAGCGGGATCCCTGCTGGTGGTTGGAACCCCTGTGCCTCAGAGTCTGGCTTTTCCTCTGTGTCAGCCCCTGGGGCTTAAACGCTTGCCTGCAGGACCCATTTCCTGCCTCAGGTGTAATCACCACAGCAGGCAGGCAGGTAGGTAAGCATCCACACATCACCCATGTGAATTCCCACTAGGAGGAGGAAGTGGAAGTGCAGGCAGGTAGAGTCAAGTCTATTTAGGGAGCTGAGACCTCCAGGCCAACCACACAAGCTCAGAGGATGCACTGAGGGACAGTGAGAACACAGCCCTGGAGAATACCTGGGCAGGAGAGCAGGTACCTGGATAGCCAGGGCCCCTGCAGCTCTGGAGGGGGCTTCTCAGAGGAGCTGAAAATAAACTGCTTCTGGTGCCAAAGACGACTCTGACTTCACTGCCCCATGTGGCTGTAGCCCCCCAGAGCTTCCCAGGCTGCCTTCTTTATGGGCTTCCTGCCAGGCTTTCTTCCTTGGGGTCATTAAGTGGGTTCTGACCGCCAGCCTTTGGTTAAAGGTCAAGTGTTTGGCCACTGCAGGACCAGAGCTCCAACCATCTTAGCACCTTTTGTTTGGAGCAAAATCTGGGTAAGGTTTTCAAAAGAGCCGTGAGGTTAAGGTTCTGGGTGAAGCTTTGTTGCCCTCAGTGACTTCTGTTAGGTTGGCCTCGTGGTCAAGCCCAGGCCGGTCAGTGCCCGCAGCTTGCACACATTTTCTTTGGAGTGTGTGGTGCTAGGGAAATAAGAAGTCCAGTTGAAAATTCAAGTGCATATTTAGGAAATGGGAATGGATTCCTTGTTGTTTTAAAGGGTAAATTCATCCTCTATTCAACTTGTTACTTGCCCACTCCTACAAATGTTTCTGGTTTACTTGTGAAACAAACATCTGAATTCTTCTTGCCCTTTCACTTATATTTACTGTTTTACAGCATTGTTCCAGCCATTTCTGGATCATGTTCAGCAGGATTTTGCTAGTGTGTGATATTAGTGATGTGGTTCGATAATTTCTACACACTGTCTGGTCACCTTTTTAAAAATGGGAATATATATGGCTTTTTCCCACTCAGTTGGCCAAGTAGTTGTCCTCCAGATATCTTAGCACAACTTGGTGAGCACATCCAGGGCAGCATGTATTTGCGGAAATATGTCAGTTGGTATTCCACCAATTCCTGGGGCGTTATTTTTTGCCAAGCCCTTCAGAACAGACAGAACTTCCTTGATAAATGTCCACCCTTGTGGAGGTCATATGAGCAGGAGTGACATTCACTTTCTAAACAACATGCTTGTGAAAACTATGAACTTTGATAAATGATGATAGTTCTAGAAAATCTTCAGGTCTTTTGTTCATGGGGGTCACTGTGAGTCATGCTCGACTCAACAGCAGTCAGCAACATTTTACAGTAAGCATTTTACATCTAGAATTTCTCATTTTCAAAAACAAAATCCGCCCAGGCCTTATGTCGCGTGGTTATGTTAACTGCTCACTGCACCAGTCCAGCAGCCATGGCCCCGCAGAGCAGAACCTGCCAGCCCTGTGCCCCATGAGCACCGCCTGGTACAGAAGACTTCACACTGGACCGAGGCGCCATTCCTACGGATTGTCTTTGGATTCTTCATTTGGTCAATAATGGGAATTCATGAGAGCAAGAGGTGAATGATAGAGATGAATCTTGAATTCTACCCTTAATTGACATATTAGTAGAAATAACAAAAGATATTTCTGTCACAGTTCCGGCAGAAGATCAAAGACTGTAGTCTTCAATGTGGATTTGATCTCAACATCAAGAAAACAAAATTCCTCACCACTGGACCAATTGGCAAGATCAGGGTAAATGGAGAAAAGACTGCAGTTACAAACAATTTCATTTCACTTGGAGCCACAATCAAAACTCATGGTAACAGCAAGTCAAGAAATCAAAAGGCGTGTTGTCAAGGGCCTCTCCAGACGATTTGTGTCAGTCTGAAAATCTAAATGTGTCTGCACCTAGCCGTGATCGCTCACTCATTGCCATGCATCTGAAAGTTGGAAAATGTACAAGGATGTCAGAAGAGGAATCGATGGCTTTGAGTTGTGGTGCTGAAAAAGTATGAATATCCCATGGAATGTCAGAAGAACAAATATAAATGTCTTGGAGGAAGGTCAGCCTGGGCCTTGGAGGCAAAGATGAAGCTTTGTCTCACATACCTTGGGCATGTAGTTAGGAAGGTCCAGACTTTGGAAAAAGCCATCTAGCTAAAAGGTGGAGGGAGAAGACATGAGCAAAGACCATCAAGAAGACGGCTTCTCACCGTGACTGTAACAATGTGCTCAGGTCCACCAGCGATGAAGAAGACCGCACAGGACAGAGCCAGGCTGGGAGCTCTTGTCGGCAGGGCAGCTCTGTGTTGTAGTCAGCTGTCCCAAACCATAGCATTGTCTTAGCTCATTTCCCGATTCCATCAACCTACACTTATTCTGAATTACTAGTCTCTCAGGAAAGACTAGACCAAATAGCCCTTCAACAGATTACCTTCATTTAGGCCACTTCCACAGAAAGGCAACATTGAGTTCGTTTTCCACAATTTATAAATAGCAAACAAGTTTTGTTGACAAAGAAAAGTACCACACAATCCATCAGTTAATAGCAGTCTCTTAAATGAAGTTATTCACCTTTGCCTTTGAGGTGAAGAATAAGCATTGCCTAGAGGCACAGTCATCTCCGTGGTTAGATTTTATCCCATCTGATAGTGGGCCGGTGCAGAGAGCAAACACCTTGGGTTGATTTGGGGAGCAGACAGTATTTCTTGATTTTTTTTTTTCTCCCCTTAGTTCTGACAAATCCAGTCCTCACTTCTTTCCAAGTTTTTAGAGCTCAGACATCTGCCTGGCTGAGCCACCTGCGGTGAGCGGGGAATGTTTGGGTTTGCGTTCATCTCCCCAGTGCTGCCAGAACACCCACCAGCTCCCATCTTCTGGGCAAACAGCAACTGTTAGTGGATCGGTCACTAGACACGCTCTCCCTGTCAGATGGCAGTACAAGCTCCGTATTTCAGGGCATCACCATTGTATAACTGTTCAGCCGAGTACGTTAACTGCCCCATCCAGCAACTCCAGCGGCCCGTGAGAGCAGAGGAGTTCTACAGTAGGGTTTGCTGGGGCCTCCTGGCCATCTCCCCGTCATTCGAGTCAGAAGCAGCTCACAGGATCAGCACCACCAGCCGCCTCTCCGCCCTGTGTCTCAGCACACGGGTGCACTCATGTTCGAACCTAAAGGCTGACAGCAAGTGTCCACCGAGCAGCCTGCGGAAGAAGGGTCTGCTCAGCTGCTTCTGGAAAGATTACAGCCCAGAAAAGCTTGTGCCACTTCCCCTGCGTGTCCCACAACTTGGCAGGAAGAGAAGGGAAGGAAGTGTGGAAATCGGAGCCAAGAGCTCCAGGGGAGCGCACGCGGATGGTCCCGGCTGCCGGGCTGGGATCTGGGCGTCTTTCTCTGAGTGCAGTCACACCACACCACTACCACGATACAAGCCCTGTCCTAGAGTGCCTCCTAGGTAACCCTAGCCATCCTCGGAGCTTGTGCAAATCAAGCCACTGCTGTCCAGTCAGTTCTGACAGCCAACGTCCACGGAGTTCTTGATGGGAAGAGATGACCTTTATTTCTCCCATGGAGTCTTTTGTGGATTCAGGCTGCTGACTACATGTTGTGTAGCCTCACATGTTAAACAACAGGACTCTTTCCCCAAACCTTCAGATTGTTTGCTCATCCTACCCCCTCCCCTTACCAGTCTGTACTTTCTGGCAAATGTCAGGACTGATGACTTTATCCATAACTTGAACCAGCACTGTTATGTGTAGTTGAGTACGACTCATGGCGACCCTTGAACCCTGTCCTATCCTGTGCCATCTCCTCCATCTCTGACACAGCCTGTTGCTGCAATCACCGTGTCGATCTCTCTCATTGGAGGTCTTCCTCTCCTTTGCTGACTCTCATCTTTCTAAGCATGATGTTCCTTTTGAAGGAATAGCCTCACCTCGACATATGTCCACAGTATGAACGACAAAGCTTTGCCATCCCAGCCTCCCTGAGCACTCTGGCTGCACTCTCCCCTAGACATATGCTTGTTCTTTAGGTCGGCCATGGGACAGTCACCAGTTTACTTCCAATGCCCAAGATACTCTGGGCCCAGAGGAAGTATTTCTTTGGCATTTTTCCGTTCTGCTCAGTCCTAATAGTGAGTGATTTATACATCCGACCTCTGCTTCAAGAATTGACCAGTAAGGGAATACTTTTTAGGGCTCCCCTGTAAACTCTGCTCTCTCACCTCATTTTTCCTGGAGACCCCTGCCATAGCCTAGTCTTCCCCTCCCCTCCCTTCCTGACAGAAGGCTGATGGTGATTGGAATGTCTACTATTCCTCGCTGAGGGTAGAGGACCCTGCTGTGGTGGATACAAACAGCCAGTCAGCTGTCACAGGAACACATTTCTTTCTTTAAACCTCAGGTCAAGTCTGTCTCAGGGCAGCCCATGAGCTACATGGCAGAGCCGGCTCCAGGGGTTTCAGGCATGGTGACCCCTGGCTCACGGTCACAGCCCAATGACAATCCTGGTCCACCCTGAATCCTGGGTAAGGCTGCCCACTCTACTTCTCAGATGCCAACCTGGTGGAGGCCCACTGGTACTTACTGAAAAAGTGGGAGGAAGCCTTACAGAACACCAAACTCAACACCCTACCTATCAACAGATAGACAAACTGTTGTAGCTGCTGTTGTTGTTGTGTGCTGTTGAATTGAGTACAACACACAGCAACCCATGAACAAAAGAACCGAACCCTGCTCTCTCCTGTGCCTCCCTCACAACTTCTGACACACTTGAGCCCACTGCAGCAGACACTGGGTCAATCCAGCTGGCTGAGGGTCTGCCTCTCTCTGACCTTCCACCTTCCCAACCACGATGTCCCTCTCTAAGGGATGCCTCTCCCAGCTGCTGTTCGAAGTATGTGAGACGAAGCTTTATCACCTTTGCCTCCAATGAGCACTCTGGCTGCACTTTCTTCCTAGTTTGAAGGGCAAACTAGGGTCCAGGAAAAAAGAACTTAGCTGAAACCTCACAACCAGTGAGCAAACAGACAGAGATAAGAACCAAAACCCTCCGAATCAGGAAAGTTTAAACTGATTAGTTATAGTTACAAAAGTCATGCTTTCAATTCCTTTTTAAGAGTGTTGGAAGAACTCTAGAAGTCCTAATCCATAACACAGTCTTTCAAGAATCCTGAAAAATCTTCAACCAGGAAAAGATAAAATAGATGAATGGCGCCTTTTAAGAATCAAATCGCTATGCACATCCAAAACCTCAAACAGGGTAAAAAGAGAAGTCACAGACTGGGGAAAAGTATTTGGTAATAACATTGCAGATAAAGGACTTATATCTTGAATTTATAAAATAGTAGAGCACCACCACAAGATAAAGGTAAACAAGCCAATTGAAAAATGGGCACACATTTCAGACACTTCACCAAAGAAGACATTCAGATGGCCAACAAGCACATGAAGAAATGTTCAAAAGCCCTAGCTCTAAGAGAGATGCATATCAAACCAACTATGAGATATTATCTCACCCCAGAAAGAATAACAAAATTTAACAGAACAGCAACCAACAAATGCTGGCGAGGTTGTGGAGAAACTGGAACCCTTATTCACTGTTGGTGGGAGTGTAAAATGGT
>NW_006399950.1:2927146-2951197 GCF_000299155.1 Elephantulus edwardii | reverse complement strand
AAAAAGTGCAACAATGAATGAATGGAAATCCAAAGTCTGTACATTCTCATTAAAATTAATAATAAAAAAAGATTTTTAAATGCACTAGAATTCATGGGGGATCATACAACCTTCAAGAACGGAGCTGAATCCCTCCCCGTGACATTCTCTATCAGTCAGAGAAGACGTCTCCATCCCTCCCACCCCCACCGCTGTCTGCGTTACTCGAGGTCTTCAGGATGCGTGCACCAGTACAATGGAGATGGAGAGGGCGCTGGGGGCCTACTGCATGAAGAGCTGCACTGTGAGCACAAAGGCGGGTGGCTGGATTCCACCAGATGCTTGGCAGGAGAAAGAGGGGTGTCTCCTCCAAAGCAGCGCCTAGCCTCTGAAACCTCGTGGAGGCTCAGCTGTGACTCGGTTCTGACTCACAGAAGGAAGATGGATAGCCTGGATGTTACAGACAAGACAGTTAGTGTGCTCGCTGAAAACCAAAAGGCTGCAGGTTCTGTCCCCAGAGGTGCCCTGGAAGAAAGCCCTGCGTCCAGCTCCCAAACACCGGCCACTGAGAACCTCGGGCACACACGGGGTCAGCCCTAGCTGGGGGCGGCCTCACAATGCCTGGTACAGCTATAAAGGAGGTGAGAGAAACAGGGGACTCAAATATCCACAGGAGGCCACTGGAAGGTTAACACAAAAATGCCTTCGTATTTTAAAACTGTATGGAAGCAAAAGTTCATTATTCATATAAGGAATACGCAGGCTGGGATCATCTGTGGCAAATGATTAATCTCTGTGTGTACCTCCACTGTCACTTGACCTCCTTCCTGCCTTCAATGTATGAGCTCAACATATTCACTTTCTCAGCTTTTTTAATTGAATCTGATGTACTCTGTACAACACTTTAATAAAATGTAAGAAGTTCTTGCCAAAAAAAGAAATTATTTTTCAACCTAAAAATAATGCATTGAATTAGTCATTCCATGGCTACAAGTGAACACCTTAAAAGCCCCTTACAAAGTCCCCACTAACATAGAGGAGAGACCCACACATTAGGGTCCCCTTGTCATTTTATTTATGGTTCATAATTAGTATCCCAAAACCACGTTCAAGGACAATTACCTATTTTGGTAATTAAAATCTAAAAATTCATGGACAATTACAAAAATCTCAACAAATGTGGTAAAAAGCATTAATAAAAGAATAGTATAATTCTATCCTGAGCCTTATGATTGGATAAATGATATGTGTGTGTGTTGAGCCTCCACACCGTGTCGGGCACTGGGAATTGGCCTGGGGAACACAAGAGCCAAGTAAACTTGGATCTGGTCCATCATGAGTTTATGTTCTCGAAGGTCAGTAAGATGATAAATAATTAGTTGATTACAACAATTGCTGTGATTACGATAGCAAGTGCCATGGAAAACCTACCTCGGAACTGAGATGGGAATAGCTGGTGGTGGGAGGGAGGGTGCGCCTGCCATGGTCTCCCACAGGACACTGCAGATTGTGCCAAGGTGAGAACCAGTCTCCTCGTGCTGGCATCGTACAGGGGTGACTGCAGCTGATGAGGCTGCTTTGTTCCTTAAATATCTCCCGAGCAGACTCACAGCAGTTCACAAATGGCATTTCCATTCATCACTGCAGCAGTCCTGAGAGGCAGCAAGTTCAAGCCTCATTACTTCTATTTAAGAAGGAGGAAGGGCAAGGACCAGAGAATGACGCTCGGCCAAATATGAAGGAGCAAGGCAGCTGTGGGGCCGTGCTGTCGTGGAGACCTCAGCGCTCAAGCTCCCAGCTGCTCCCACTAGACGGTTCTTCCCGCCCTTCAGCACAAGCTGAGAAAGAAGACTCACCCAGAGGTTCTGTAAATAAAGCAGCTCAATCCTAACTCAGCCGAAAAGGGCATAATTGGTGCACAGAGAAAACTATTCCCACTGGTCACTCATATAAAGTTTGCTTACCTAAACTTACAACATTGCCTCCATACAAATTAATAGAATCACTAAAGCATTTTGATGGGTAGAATCTAGAAGAACAGATTCAATTATTCACTCATTCCATGGACACTGTAGTTATTGGTAGATGACAACCAGGCAGTTCTGACTCATCGTGACCGATACTGCCCAGCCTGTGCCATACTCAACGTCTCGCTCGACTGAACCCATTGCTCTGGCCACTGTCAATCCATCTCCCTGCAGGTCTTCGTGTCTTCTGGCTGGTTGTTGTTGTTGTTGTTGTTGTGTGCAGTCATGTCAAAATCAACTCACAGCTGACTCCTCCAATGGTTTTCAGAGGCAGTAAAACTCATGAGCGGAAATGGCCACCTCCGTAATGCAGCTGACCAAGGCCACCAAGCTCGCTGAAGCAGCTGACAGGAATGTAAAATGGTGCAACCATCACAGAAGGCTATTTATCACCTCTTTAGAAAGCTTTATTATCCCATTATCAGGTAAATATCCCAAAGAAATAAGAACTGTGACACAGAGAGATACACATACACCTACTACCACTGAGCCAATAGGCAACATCACAGTGAATAGAGAAGAGACTGAAACTATCAGCAACTTCATCTTACTTGGATCTAAAAATCAACACCTTTGGTACCAGAAGTCAGGAAATCAGGAGACAAACTGTATTGGGAAAGTCTGCAGTTAGAGACCTCTTCAAATTATAGAGGAATACTGATGTCAGTTTGAGGACTAAGGTCCATCTGATTCAGGTGATGGTCTTTCCAAACACTTGCTATGCATCTGAGAGCCGGGCAATGAATAGGGATGACAGAAGAATCGATGCCTTAGAACTATGGTGTTGGAGAAGTGCACTGAACATCCACAGACAGCCAAAAGAACAAATAAATATGTCTGGGAGAGCATGTGGCCAGAGAGCTCTTTAGAGGCAAGGATGATGAGACTTCACCTCACATACTCTGGGCATGTTGCTAGGAGGGGTTATTCCCTGGAGAGGGACAGGATGCTTGGAAGGGAGGAGGGTCAGCGAAGGAGAGGAAGACCCTCAACCAGGTGGAGTGACATGGTGACTGCCTCAGTGGGCTGTAGTGTGTCAGGAAGTGTGAGGATGGCACAGGACAGAACAGACCCGCTGTTCACAGGGTCACTCTGAGTTGTTCTTGAGTACCTAACAATAATAACAACATGTTCACTGAAGCATTATTTAAAGTAGCTCAGAGATACAGAATCACCCAGGTGTCCATCAATAAAAAGCCAAAAAAAGTATGGTGCATTAAACAATGGTGTGTTATATAATATTAAAGAATGACAAAGAATTCATGAAACACTGCATAACGTGGATGAATCTAGAGAATATGATGTTGAGTGGCATAAGTCAGCTACCAAGGAATTAGGGTTTACGACTACACTTACAGAAAGGTAGGGAAAGGTTTACATATGGGTAAGATCATTTTCGGGTGGTTGGGATGGGAAAAGAGGGACGGGGAGCAAAAAAAAGGGAGTGGCAATATACAATAATGGATCAGTCCTACATTATAATTAATGACATTAATCAATTGTAAATAATATAAAAATTATGATTCATTAAAAAACAGTATGATTTTTAACCTTTCATTCAAGTAAAATAATAAATTAATGGAAAGCACAGAGACAACAGAAAATGAAAAACACTAACAATTTTTAAAAAAACAACAAAAAACGTACAACATATTTGCAAGGAAAGCCCTGATCTTTCTTAAAATACACACACCCCTTGTGGTTCAAATCCACCAGATGCTCTGCTGGAGAAGGAGGGGGCAATCTCCTCCTGTACCAGTCAGATGTGATTTGATGGTACACATAAAAAATAATAAAATTAAAATTAAAAAAAAAAACACCACTCAACCCAAAATCTCTTCCTTAGCAATTAAGAGAAGCCCCAAGTGGGTCCAACATGATGGCAGTGAGTTGTGTTTTTGACTTTTGGTTTGTTGGTTGTTCTCTACATGACCACCTCCAACCATACAAACCAAGTCCATATCACCATCATTTTTCACTTGAATTAGTGGCAAATTCCACTGTCTCTACTTGGACATAGACTCTGATTCTCATCTGGATAAAATCAGGATTACCTCTTGCTTGGTTGACTCTAAGAGTCTCTTTAACTGCTCTCCTCGGGCATTTCTGATGGTGAAGTCAGGTTGCACTGCTAACCTGTGCATCTCCAGTGGTTCAGACAGACTGCTGGCTCCTCCGGAGACATATGGACAGCCTCCATGCTGTGATTTACAGTTTCAGAAATCCGAGACGGTGTCTGTGAGCTGGAACCAACAAGACAGTCACAACCACCACTGGTCTGCTTGATTCTGCTCTTGCCTTCTTGGAAGGTAAGACTGAACACATGAGTCCTCAGCTCAGCATCCTCCAAAGTCTTCTCATCTGTGGTGTCAGAACTTTAAAAAGTGGCTTTTCTACTCACTGCATTAGCCCCTGTTCTTGGAATGGTCTCCAGCCATCTTAACTGCAGATGTTTGTTCTTTGCAAATCATCAACCACTGTGGGACCAATATAAGAGGATGCTTTCCACACTGTGAAAAATGACTGGTGGTGGCAGAGAGACTGTGAAAAGACAGTGGCACAGCTGTGAAGAGATTGTGGCAAGGTGTAACCAGAGGAACCCTGGAGATAAAGGTCACAGTTAAAGGTCTTGCTTGCCGAATGATTAAAGGGAACGCTGGCTCATAACTGTTCTGAGATGAAGCTTGCTGCATGACTGAGGAAGCCAGAGGCTTCTTTCATTTGTGCTCTGAGATGAAATTTGGACTTCCACTAATTAAGAAGCTGTGTCTTGCTGGTAATCTGGCTCGAAATGTTGGACTGAACCTGGACTTGTATTGGTGATATTCTTTGCTTTCCCTATTTGCCAACCTATCTCCCTTATAACTCCCATCCTCACTACCTGTGTGCGTGAGCTGAGTGACTATCACATTAGACACGGCGGGTCTGACATTCTTGTCCCAAGATACTCACACAGCCCAGCCCCTCACCTGCTGCAGGTATATGCTCAAATGTCACTTACTCATTGACACACTGAGAAGGCTACTAACAATGGCAGGTCACCCCTACCTGGCTCTGTTTATCCCCCCCCATGGTAACTAGAAGTATTAGACATAATACTCTGTTATTGTTGCTCACTTACTGTGTTTCTGTCCTAACGCCTGAATTTCCTTATCAGCAGATATTTCAGATTACTTCGTTTTCACTACTCTATTCCCAGTTCCCAGAACAACACTCAGCACACAGTACAAGCTCAACCATTACTCAGTGATGCCCCGTGTCCACTGCTGACACCCAGGGTGGCCCTGAACAAGTCACGCTCTGTCTTTTGACTCCAGCTTTCTTTTTTCTCCTCCTTTTCTCTGACATTGAGCCTTGTTTGGTTTCTTCTTAGCATGCTGAACAATTATCAGTTCCCTGTTTGTTTACTTGTTTATTGACTGTCTCCCTCACTAGACTGTAAAGTTCTAAGGAGTGAGAACTATATCCATCTTGTTAACATCATGCCTGGCACACAATAGGTGCTCAATAAATAAATAAATGGTCTTTCAGGGCTGTGTGTCATAAGTCTCTCATATGATAGATGTTGTGTGTTTGTTATAGACTGCATTAATTACTTATTTAATTTTTCAAATAAAGAGTTCTAACGCATTTAAAGGACAAGTCCCTGCTCGCCCTGGCATTTAAACATGATCACAGATAAATGTTCAGCATGGGTTGACACAATTCCAGGGACATGAGATAAAGGTCAACCTTTCCCTACCTTAGACATGGAGGATTCTGGACTCTGAGAAGCCCGAGTGCTCAGATAGGGGCCTACGGCCTGGCTCATGGCATTTCTCTTTGTCTGGGGTGGTATTTTGTTGCTGACAGTAGTTCTGTAGTAGCATTTTTGTGAGAAGCTCTTGGGGGCATTTTCTTGTTGTTCACACAGCCATCTGTGTAATTGTGCCGCCTGTGTTAAAGGGCCACCCCCTAACTCCGTCCTCTCTCTCACTTCCACCCCTGGCTCTAGCAGGGTAGTTCCTATTACACTGCCCTTAGTGTCTTTATTACCTGTGACTTTAGAAAATTGCAAAGAGGGCACTGAGAAGGCTGTAACGAGCCCATTCACATCTTACATTTCAAGACCATAAAGTATGTTTTACGGCCAGGAGAAAAGCCAAGATAGAGTTTTGCCATCTTGCTTGACAAAAGTTTTTACATGAGCTAAACTTTATCTACAACACATTCCTTTTATTTTCAGTTTGTTTGGTTTGGTTTTCACTCCCAACCCCTACACTGGTTTTCATTTCATCAGCCCTATACATTTTGTTCAAAATTACAATTGACTAATGCTATTAATTACAAGGTCTCATCAAACCTCCATTGTTCATTGCCTTTTCCTTCACCCAGTCGATTTATTAATCTTTGTTCTAGCCCGCTTTTTATTCCTGTTAATCCTCCAAGATTGGTTTGTGTAAACTTTTCCTTAACTGTTGGATAAGTCAATCAATCAAGCATATTTTATTCTATATTGTTAATGACAACACCACAATCTCTGATCACGCATTTGTTCCACACTGTCCTCCTCTTCACCTCTTCTGACAGTGTTCATTGTCCATTCATTTTCTACTCAACTCCTCTCCCTGGTGTTATTACTGCTGTGTGCTATTGCGCTGCGACCAACTCACACTGACTCTTCAGTAGGTTGTCAGAGGCTGTAAATCTCACAGAGAAGACTGCTCATCGTTCTCCTTGAAGCAGCTGGTGGATTCAAACTCCCTACCTTTGGGTTGGCAATGCCATGCACTCTGGTAACCATGGCAACCATATCATATTTTCCCCAGATATCTTTCTCTAAGATTTTTTCCTTATATATTTATATATACATTTTACATATAAAATATATATTATATATTACATTTTTTCATATATATGTATATGTACATGTAATATATATACACATACACACACAGGGTTTGTTTTGATTTTGACTTTTTAAAATTTAGCTTAACACTGCTAACACTAACCCATAATTGAACATCTATTTGTGATGTCATATATTGGTGCAAAATTTTAACTTTGTTTTATGTGTACTTTTTGTTTGGCATTGGAAGAGAGACTCTCATTTTCTGTTAAGCTTGTTTATAGAAAACGTACACCTTTCTGGGCAGCCCTTTAGCCTCGTCAGTCAGAAGAAAAGCCCAGGAGTGACACAGTTGTTACTCTTAGGTGCCATCGTGTTGACTGCAACTCACAGCAACCCTCTGAGCAGCGGGTCAGAACCCTGCCCTGCACACCGTCGCCGTCACGATGCACTTGAGTCCGTGGCTACACTCTCTGGGCGCTCCACCTTTTGGACGGTCTTCCTTGCTTTCTCGGACCCACTGCCTGTCGGAGCGTGAGGCCCGGCGTCTCCTGAGCACAGGCTCAAAGCATGTGAGATGGACTTTCACCCTCCTCCCCGAGGAGCTCCCCACCTGTGCTTCCTCCAAGGCAGGCCTGTTCCTGCTCTGTCAGTCCCTGCGTGTGCGGTACTGTTCTCCATCGCCACAGCTCAAAGGCTGGGGGGACTGTAAAAGAGGTGACATCACCACAGCTCAAAGGCTCGGGGGGGGGGGACTGTAAAACAGGTGACATCACCACAGTTCAAAGGTGGGGGGGAACTGTAAAACAGGTGACATCGCCACAGCTCAAAGGTGGGGGATTGTAAATGAGGTCACTCCCACCTGGCAGAAGAGGGCTTACTTAGCATGTTGTTCAAGCTTCTCTAGTTTTTACTGCGGAACTGTGCCTGTACTGTGTGATCTAGTGAAAATCACTCTGGCTTGAGGTGAGGGGACTCTGTGGCGTATTCCCTCCCAGCCTCTAATTTCCATGTGTCCAGTGTGTGCCCACCACTGTCCTCATCCACCAGATTCAGAGGCCAGGGAAACTGCTCTCTAAGCGTCTCTGCACTGCCTCAAGTTCTGTGATTCCACGAAGCAGAATGACTTGTGTAAATGAGGAGAGGTAATTCAATCTATCAAATCATACTGCTTTAACCTAAATGGCTTCTTGTTTCAAAAACTAAATGTAATTACAAAGAAGTGGAGAAGACAAAAGGAATTGCTACTTAATGCTAGCAGGCATGCAGACATCCCAAAACAATGACAATCGGCAATTAGCATCTTCTGGAGAGAAGCAAACACGAGCTGGAGCTCAGGAAGAGTCTGGGAAGAAGAACTCATGAAGCTGCACTGTACGCCTTTGCAGGTATCTCAGCACACGCTAAATCAGATACCTTTTCACCCACTGTAGCAACTTATTTCCTACAATAACCAGACACTATTCAAGGCCTATGAACTCTGGCTGGGCCTAATTCTGGAGAAACTGCTGATTCAATCTGATTAAGACAGGACAGTGTCATAAAGGGGAACACTCAAGGTCTCTTTTCCTTGGTGCGTCACAGAACACTGAACCCCGAAGTCACACAGAGGGAATCACTGACTCGTACCTGTGAATACAGGCTCAGGTCCAGCTTCCAGGAGGCTCCATGGAGGGAGTCAGTGTCCCCAGGATTCCATCCCTCCCTCTCAGGGCTCCACCTGGTACAAGTGCATTTACAGATGCCACGAAGAGCAGGGTAACAGCTTCAACCAGCTCCATGTCTACAACCTGCCAGGTTCAAAGGCAGTGGAAGTGAATGCTGTTGCTCTCCATCAATTAAGAACCAATGAAATGATCGGCCTGAATGAAGCCTGAACCAGGGGCTGTAGCCTGGAGACGACTGTCACACCAGCTCTAGACTCAGTCATGTGCCTCCGTTGCAGGCAGGGCACGCAGGAGAGTGCATGCAAACCCTGTGGCGAAACCTGGGGGTGAGAGAGGCTTCTCAGGAAGAGTGCGGGGATGCTGGCTGTCCAGGGGTGGGGGCTGGGCTGGAATGACACCCCCGTCAGACAGAAGTCGCGTGAATCATTACAGTGCACAGTCCCAAACTGGAGAAGGGTCCAAAAGACTCCCGGCCCTCCTTTTCCTTTAAGGAGGAAGATGCTCAGACTTCAGGAATCTGAAGTGGAAAATCGCAATAGTTAAGACTGCAGGCTTTGGAACGAGACAGTCCTGGGTCTGAGTTCTGATTCATTCTACGGAGGAGGAGGAGGAAGAGGAGGAGGAGGAGGATTTTCTCTTTGACTCTCAGCAAATTACTCTCTGGGGGAGGGGGAGGGGGAGGAGGATTTTCGACTCTCAGCAAATTACTCTCTGGATATGAATCTCATCTAGCTTAGGGCTAATTAAATGAGAGGATGACATACAGTACTCTGAAAGCACAGCTGGTGTCACGTGATGCCAAACCAGCCAACTGTGATTCATAGTAACCCTCCGAACAAGAGATCAGACCCCTGACCTCCCCGGGCCTCCTCACCACCTCGGGAACACCCGTGGGCCACTGTTAGTCACTGTGTGACTCTATCTTGTTTAAGGTCTTCCTTTCTTTCACTGACCCTCTGCCTTTCCACGTATGCCGTCTTTTTCCAATGAATGACCACTGCTGGTAATATGTCCAAAGTTTGTGAGACAAAGTCACCACCTTTGCCTCAAAGCAGCACCACGGTTGCACTTTGTCCAAGACATATTTGTTTGCTCTTTTGTCCATGGGCTATTCGGCAGTCTTCTCCAACACCACAGCACAAATGCATCTATTCTCAGTCGTACTTACTCACCACACCACTTTCAGATGCATAGCAAGTAACTGAAAAGATCACGACCTGGATCAGGTGTACCTTTGCCTTTAAAATGACAAATTTTAATTTGCCTTAAAATTTACTAATCCAACTCATTTTTTTTCCTTCCACGACTGTTGGTACAAAGGGCGTCCACTGTGAATCCAAAGAGAACTCTGGTGGCCCAGTGGGTAAGACATTGTGCTGCCAACTCAAACGCAGGTGTTTCAAACTCCTGCGCCGCTCTGAGGCAGAAAGATGGGCGGTCTCCTCCCATGTGACGCTGAGTCTCTGAAAACTCACTGGAGGATTAGCTCAGGGTTGGTCCTGATCTATCACCTGGTGTCAGGTAAATCCCCTACCGCTCCTGTCACCTAGACTTGAACTTGGTGATCCTGGAGGACGAGAACCATCAAACGAGGCTTCCACGGCTATGAACCCTAATGGGCACAGTCCACCTCATCATTCTCCCATGATGGTCAGAGTGCCCACTAACACTTAACCCCGGTGTTACCAAAACCACCACCACCCCAGTGCCATCAAATCCAGCAGAGTGGACCTGGCCCCTACTCACAATAACCCTTCGTGGGCTCCATACACTGTACGGCTTAGCTTATCTTTCCCCCTTGGAGTAGCTGTTGGGTTTGAACAGCCAATCTTTCACTTAACAGCCCAACGCATTATGCACTACGCCACCAGGCTCCTAAGTAAACAGCAGCTGTGAGTAATAAAAGACGACTTGTCCCAAATCACACAACCAAGTAATGGAAAAGTCCTAACAATTTCTAGCTCAAAGCAAGAAGTGAATCAAGGTGAAGTTTAATAGCACAGAAGTCAATTATACCTGAAACATTGTGGAACAAATGAGTTTTTCTTTCCCAAATCGCTGCTCAGAGCCTCCAGGCTCCCATTTTGCAGAGCCAAGCCACATCAGCACCACCAGGTTCCTTTGAGGAGGACTCGCAACACATCTGCGATAGCTCACTCTAGTGACCTTGACCAGGCTTGTTAGAGAAAGACAGACTGATAGAGGCTGAGTTCCTCAGGAAGCCGTAACCTGTTACTGACCGCAAGGAGCTCCAACGGCACAGATGTCCGTGCTCAACTCCCAACCAAGAGGTCAGTGGTTCACGAAAGATGCAGCAGTCTGTTCACAGAGATTCCGGCCTTGGGAACGGTCTGGGGAAGTTCTACTCTGCCCCACGGGGCAGAACCAATTTGCCAGGATTAGGCTGGGGAGAGATGGGATGGGTTTTGATCTCGTCAGCCAAGCATTTGCTTAGGACTCTCTATATGCCAGCATTATGTGAGGTATTTCCATTAATTTTATTATCTCTCTTCTTATGCATCTCTCCACGTCTTCTCTTTCTTTAGTGATGTCATGTTGATAATTCCCTTATTATATATCTATCGCCTTTGCTTCTTCCAATGTAATGTGTTCTGGTGGCCTAGTGGCAAGAATCTGTGCTATAATCCAGGAGGCATGTGGTTCAAGTGCACCAGCTGCTTTGTGGGCCAAAGGATGGGCAATCTTCTCCTGTGCAAGTGCTGCCTCTGAAAGCCCACTTGCGGGTCAGCTATGGGTCAGTGCTGACTTGATGGACACAGCCACAAAAGGATTATCCAGTTACTAACTCTCATTCCTCTGCATTCTTGATAACCGTGAAAGAGTGTTCCTTTCTGTGTAAACTGTCACTTGGCTTTCTTACACTGGTGGGCTCATTCAGGATCTGTCTTTTGGTGACTTCCTTCACTCAGGATAATGTTCTCTAGATTCATGAAAATATACAGCTTCATGAATGCGGTTATCATTTACTATTACATAATACTGCATCGTGTGCACAAACCACAATGTGTTTATTCATTCATCGATCACCAAACACTGAATCCACCTCGTTGCTACTGTAAGTAATGCTGCAATAAACATGGATCCTCGTTTCCTATTCCTGTCACAATTGTTAGTTCGTTAGGGTGTATACATAGAAGTAGGGTCAAATGGAAGTTCTAATAAGCATCACACCATGTCCCAGTGGCTGGCCCACCTTACGATGAATGAGCATCCAGTTTTCCCAGCATTGGTTGATCTCCGTCCTAGTTGGCTTTTGTTGCAGGATTTAGATGGATCCTGTCACTCCTCCCTATCGGCCAATGGCAAGCACTTGGAGTGTGACACATTAGATGGTAAAAGAGAAAGGGAGAGAAAATGTCAGCAAAGTAAGACAACGGCGGCTCTGGATTCGGCTGGCAACCTCTCACGTGAGGGGCTGGAGGTTCCTGAATGCAGCGCTACAAAGCCAAAATGAAGATGTTCTTTCCAAAGCCCTGCTTATCCTGAAGGGCTAAGGGAGAGGCAGGATAAGGGAGAGCCAGAGTTAAGCAGATAAAATCAGGAATTTGAGACTATGTGATATTCAGTATTTTCTCACAAAGAGGAGAGGGAACAGTCACAAAGCCATCAGTCATGTGCCATCTACAGCCTGTGGAAGTCACTGCAAGCCCTCACGTCACTTCCAGAGGCCCTACTGGTAAACCTACACGTGAAGGATCTGAGTGGATGAGTTAAACAGGATTACAGAGGCCTCCTCGCATTGCTCTGGTTATTCCCGTTACTGACGGGACCACTCTGGCGCTTGGGCCCTGCCAGGGATAAGCACAGAAGGGATCTCCAAAATATCTGTGCTTAATGTGAACCCGCATCTTACACCCGGGAGCACAGCCCAGTCTCCTTGTCTCAAAGCACTGACACAAAATGCGATGCAGGCAAAGGGCCTGAAAAGAAAAAAATATGAAAACAACATAATACTATGAAACAGTGTCCAAGGAAACAAAGCTAAAAACAAGCGGGCATTTCTGCTTGCACGGCCGCCCACAAAGCCCACGGAAGAGCTGCTGCAGTCCACAGGAACACTTTTGTCCACAGAACTATCGGAAACAGTGCTGGCTTCCCTTATAACATCTCTGACCATCTCCCTAAAGGAGAAACTAGAGCGCAGAAATACTAGGTCAAGTCGCAGAGTGAGGTTTATAGCTGAGGAGCTGCTTCTTGAAGTCCTCCAAATTCAGGGAAAGTGCACTTCTCAGATTGTCAGCTTAATTCCTCGTTAATGAATGAGGATATACATTAACACGATAAAAAAGTTACATAAGTATATCATTTTTATTACATGATAGGGATATTTCCATTATCTGTCCTGGCAAAGTCTCATTCAAAATTGGAGAGGGGAGGTCACAGGATCTGCCTTAGAGCTGGGGAGGATGTGACAGTGTGTGCACTGTCCCCACAGTGGGGCCAGTGGCAGACGTGGGAGAGAGGGAAACCTCTGTATCTTTGCACGCCTCCAGAAGGGCTTGGCACCGGGAGAGCGAGTCTGGACTCTGTTTATCAAACCCTGAGGCTATCCAGGTTCCTGGAGCGTTTATACAGAGGCTATCTTAGCACAGTGGACACATGACTTCCCCGGATAATGCCATCATCACCACAGGAGTGTGACCTGGTGCATGACGGGCCAGGGAGGCCGTTGGTGATGACACTCATGTCACATCAAACCAAACCACTGAATTCTGGAGAAAAATTAGCAAAAGGGACACTTGGGACTCTGGAACTTGAATGTCAGAAGGAAAAAAACAACCTTTCTCTTGCATTTTAAAGAGAGATAAATGAAGTGAAAGTGTATCTCAAATACCAAACAAAGGGCTACTGGGTCCAGACAGTGCTTGCCACACTGAGGTGGACTCTGCTTGTGCAACAGCAGGGGCAGAACAGGTCCGTTCCTGGAAAGTGCTGGGGGCATGTTTCTAGGCACCAAGCTCCTGGGTACCACACTCCCAGCCCCATGCTCCTGGGTCCATCTCCTGACTTTTTTCACTCTATCTTCCTAAGCTGGATATGTTCATTAAAGAGGAAGGGAAGCTTTTCTTCATCTCAGGCAAGATACCCTATTCCATATGCTACAGAGACCTGGGAAGTTGGAGGAAACATCCAGATACACTGGTGCAAAAAAATGCAATAACAAGCTGCTCTCATCAAGAAGCAGCCTCGGCAGACCTCAAACCCGTGACACAGCCACAACAGCTTTCTCAGTCTGATCATTTACTACAACTTACGTCTCTAGTAAGAAGTGGCCTAGTCAATTACATCACTTCTCTTTTGGAGATGATGAAGCTATCACTCACAGAAATTAAAGGATACCATGTAACTCCTCAGATGTAAAATACCTCACCAGGCAGAGATTATCTTTCCATAAACTGGGGGAAGACACTGATATTTTTGGTTCACGTGTTATTTCAGCCAGAGAAGGCAAGGACACTGACACTGTGCTTGACGCTGACATTTCTGTCCCTCCATCGGGTGCCCTGCTGACTCCGTTTGTCACTGATTTCTCCATCTATTTCACAGGTGGACTCCTAACTATAATGGTAATTGCTAAAGTAATTCCTCTATTATTGCTCTGCACTTTGGGTGCCCTTTTCTCTCAGCTAAAGGTTATTGTACCCATTAATCAGAAATATGGAAAATGCCCTCAAAGGTCATTTTTGAAACCTTGTCTTAAAGAGAAATCTTTACCTCCCCCCTAGTCGGATCTCTCACCAGTTCTTCCAAGAAAAGAGTGTGATGGAAGTAATCTCCACTTCCACAGTTACAAATACTAACCCAAAGACTTTTCTGAGGGGAAAACACGAGCTGGGAGCCAGGAGACCTGCGCCTCTTCGTCCCCTGGACATGAACTGGGTGGGTGCTGCTGTTGTGCTCTTGCTGTTTGCTGCTTGTGCGTTGGGCCTGACTGTTTCCATACTGTGGTGCTTGTTGCCGGGCTGCCGGGAGCCGCACCACTAGACTTTCCAGCATCCGCAGGGTTACCTACGGTGACTTGGTTTCGGCAAAGCTTCTAGATGACAACCGATTAAGAAGGAGGACTGACCGTCCACCTCTCAAATGCTGGGTCCTCAGAACACTGTTGATAGAGCACTGGAAGATGAGGCCTCTAAAATCCAACTGCAGAAGAGGTACCTCCTCAAAGTAGATCATCAGGAGGGGTCTGTAGGAGGACGTGATGCTTGGCAAGGTAGAGAGCTGGTAAAGGAGAAGCAGGTGCTCAGAAACCTGGAGGACTGGACCGACGCGGTGGCGTCAACAACGGGCGTGTGCACAGCAGAGGTTGCTGGGGGAGCACAGGACTGAGCAGGACGTCAATCGGGAGATCTGTGACCAAAATGAAAAGCCCTCTGATGACGCTGATGCATCACACGTCTCTTGTGTCAAACAGGGGACGCCAGGGGGACGGGGGAGAAAGCTGTCCAGCTCCAAAACATTAGCTAGCAACCCTTTTCCAACAATAGAAAACACATTTCCCTCAGAGTTAAAAAAAAAATAGAGCATGGTCTGTAACAAGGATTTCCTCAAAGCACTAAGTTTAGGTGGGTATGAAGACCTACTGGAAAGTGGCTAATAGTAAACAAAATAAAGCAGAGATGATGGCTGCTGCAGAGGGCTGATGTTTCCAGGTGCCCAAGACGAAGACGCGGGGACCCCCTGCCTCTAGACCCCTACAGCCCTACAAGGGCACTGTTTCTGTGATTTCTGAGACACTCTGGTGGCATAATGTTTACAAGTGCAGCTGCTTCCACAGAGATCACAGGCGAGGAGACCCTGTGGGACGGGAATGCACTGTCCCCAGAGTCACTATGGGTCAGGCACACACAACAGGTGATTGCTGGTTATTTAAGAGACGGAATAGATCGAGTTCTCTGGAAACAAGCCAGCACAAGCAGAAGTTCCGCAGTCCTTCAGACGCAGCTGTCCTTGTTGGGATTTCTTTTTTGATCATGAATCAGTAGGAGAAGAAGACAATATCTCCAGTCCAAGTACATTAATATGCTAAATTTTCGGGACATTCCTATAAATGTGAATTCCTATAAATGTGAATGACTGTATGAAACAATGTAAATTAAAGACTGTATAAAACAAAAAGCATGTGATGAAACATTATGTGTATGAATTACTGTATGCAAAAAAAGTCTGCTTTTCCTTAATCAAATGAACATTTTTCTCTAGGTACTAATTAGCATGAACTCTGACCCAGCTCTTGTCTACTTGGTCCTAATAACATAATTTTGGTTTCCTTGGTTTGCTAACACCTCTTAAAATAGTCTCTAAAGAATACATTTATATGTTTATATATATACATATATAGATTAAAGTATGTTTTATATTTTTAAATGCATAGTAAATAAAATAAGTTTAATTTGCCAGTTATTACACTAGGATTAAATTAGATGTTTGTGAAAGCCCATTTCAAACGGCAAAGTATTTCACCAATGTTAATAATAATAATAAAAACACTGAGGCAGCTCCTAGTGGGTAGGAGTATGGTTGTTGAAGAGCAACTTGCACATGAAATGTGACTTGCCATTTATCAAATCTGTGAACTCTGAAAAGTTTCCTAACCCTCGATTACCTCCTGCTCAGACCTATGAAGTGGAAATCCTAAAAGTACTGACTTCTTTAGGTTTTCCTAAATACTAAATGTTGTAGTTGTTGACTGTCGTCGACTCGAGCTGGACTCACAGCGACCCTACGAACAAAAGGCCTGAAGCCTTTCTATAGCTATTGATATTTATCAAAGTTCATAGAGTTTCCAGAGGCATGTTGTTTAGGAAGTGGATGATGCCACTCTTGCTTCCAGAAATACTAAACATAGAGAATATATTTTAAATATTTATATGGCTCAGTATATGTTAAATAATATTATTAATTATATTAGTTAAGCAGATACTTAATAAGAATAAATGTACTAATTATTATGAGAATTAAATTAAAAACATACACAATAAAGTTAGCATAAAGCCTAGAACATGTTGCCTTTCACTGCCTGTAAGAAGTCATCCACTGTAAACCCATCATTATTCTGTGTGATGCTAAGAAAGAACTGTGAGATACATTCCTGTTTAGAAAAGTAAAATTTTAAGTCTGTATCTTAAAATTGACTAAAGGTAATGGCTTTAAAAAGTAGGGTATCACTGAAGGATGAGGAAGAGGAGGAAGGAAAATAGAAAATACCCATCAAGCTCATTCCTGAGTCCCGCAACTAGCTATGAGCACCTCCCACACAGTCCCCAAAGGATGCTTCCAGTCAGTGAGGGAGAAAAGAAAGAACCTGTCAGAGGAAGCCCACAAGGACATGAACATGACTCAAGAGGATGGGGAATTATGATAAATGCTCTGGTGGCCTAGTGGGAAGGAGTTGTACTGGCAACACAAGCGCACACGGTTCAAACCCACCAGCTTCTCCTTTTGAGAAGGATGGGCAATGTCTTCCTGGGAAATTTAGAGCCTCTGGAAACCCCCTGGAGGGTCAGCTCTAAGTCTGTGCCCGCTCAGTGGCATGTAATAACACCTCTAACGATAGTCCTGAAGCCCTTTAGTTACCAGTCACCTAGTGGGCAAAGAGCTGCACTGCCATCTAAAAGCAAGTGGTTCAAACCCACTAGCTGCTCTTCAGGAGAAAGGTGGGCAGTCTTCTTCTGTGGGATTTACAGTCTCTGAGAACCCAGCAGAGGGTCAGCTATGCATTGGGTCCCCTCACCAGTGTAAGTATCCTTTATACCAGTAAACACGAGTTGCTGTCCTGCCAACTCTGAATGACAGTCAGAGAGAGTGTGTGTGTGTGTGTGTGTGTGTGTGTGTGTGTTTTGTGGTCAGGAGTGTAGAACTATGTTCACAAAGGTCTTAACGGCTGATTTTACAGAATGGATCTACAGGGCTTTCTTGCAAGGTGCTTTTGTGTGGACTCAAACATGTTAACCCTCCCAACCAGCCCAGGACGCCACTCATTTACAGCATCGCAAAACGTGCACATGATGTTTGTCTTGCACTCGCTGTCAGGACTCCTCTCGAGGCATCGGAGCTGCCCTTGTAGAAATGCAGCTCCCACCTCCCGGCTGATGCTGGGGTGGGTGGGGAGAGAGTGGCAGAGGGTGGGCGGGGTGATTACTGCTGCCAAGCAGGAGGGGAAGTGGGTGACACACACCAGCCCTAAGTGGCAAAGGGGAAGCAACACTTGAAACACAATTTAGACGAGATGTGGAAAATAAGTGACACAGAAGAGGAGGAAGGGCTCTCATTTATTTCAGGAAACCCTGCAGCAACCACGACAGGCAGCTGGCGGGAGAGAGGAGGGGGAAGAGAAATGAGAGAAAGCAGGAACGGGTTTGAGCAAGAGAACGTTCAGAAAGCAGGAGCCGTGTTACTGATATTTGGGAGGAAAAGCCATAAATATTGAAGGATATGAACTTTGTTTTACTCTCTTAATTAGCATGTCACTTGAAAATAGAATCTAAACAAGTTTTAGAAGAGAAGAAACTTTAAAACATCTAACACGGTGGTCCCCTCCTGGCTGCACACAATTCTCACCTCAGAGGCTTCGTAAGCTCTCCAGGGTTTGACCTCTCTTCATTAATTTTGTTGGTCCCAGTGACTGGCATGTCTTTAAATCTCCCCTCCCCTCGGGTGATTCTAATACGTAGGTAAGGTTCAAAATCACTTATCTAATCTCACCTCCACACTTTGAAAAGAAAGAAATGAAAACTCAGAGATACAATGATTTGCCCATAGATGATGTTAGAAGCCACTGAATTGAGCACAATTTATAACAACCCTACGTACAACAGATCCAACCCCTGTCCTGTCCTGTGTCATCCCCACAGTCTCTGACACATTCGAGGCCACAGCTATAGTCACTATACCAATTCATCTCGTCTTCCTCTCATTTGCCATCCCTCCACCTTTCCAAGCATGATGTTCTTCTCCGAGGTATACCACCTCTCCTAATACATGCCCAAACCACAGGAGATGAACCTTCATCCAAGCAGCACTCTGACTGCACCTCTCCAAGAAGTATCTGGTCTTCCCATGGAAGTCCATGGGCTATTCAGTACTCCAACATCATGTTCAAAGGCAACAATTCTCCTGTCATTCTTACTCACTGTTCAGCTCACAGATACATAGCAAATGACTGAAAAGACAATGGCCTTAGTTGTACCTTAATCCTTAAACTGACATCACTGCTATTCAACAATTTGGAGAGGTCCTTGACTGTAGACCTGCCCAGTGCAATTTGTCTCCTGATCTCCTGGCCGCTGTACCACATGTCCTGTCAGGGAGAGATGGACAAGAGTTGAAGCAGAGCAATGCCTCTGGTAGAGGCAGTCACCGGTCTCAAGTGTCCACTCCTTTGCAGGTGTCTCGTCCACCCTCCACCTCATGACCACACAGCAGGTGGGTGTACATCCCGCCCTTTAACATTGCACTTGGCCATGGTCTTTGTAATTACTTGCTATGCATTAGCAAGCTAGACAATGACTAGGGATAATAGAAGGAGAATTGTTGCCTTTGGGTTATGGTGCTGGAGAAGAATGTTGAATACATCATGGACTGCTAGGAGAACAAACAGGTTTGTCCTGGAGAGGGTTAAACCAGGCTGCTGCTTGGAAGCAAGGATTCTGAAACTTTATCTGACATACTTTGGACCATGTTGCAAGGAGAGACCAGTCCTTGGAAAGAGACGTCATGCTTGGGAGGGTGGAGGGACAATGCAAGAGAGGAAGACTTTTGATGAGAGGGATTGATTCAGTGACTGGGGTAATGGGGTAGGTATATCAGAGTTGGCACAGGATAGAGCAGGGTTTAAGGTTGTTGTACATAGCGTCCCTATTAGTTGGAGGGAGACTCGGATCATAACAACAATGTGATGTCAGCAGATGTGACCTGAACAATGACATAAAACATGCTTGCTTTTTTGAGTTTTCGTAAAGAAGAGTATTTCTTGGATAACTAGTTGCTAATTGACAAAACATGAAAATATCATAAAGTCGATGTGATTTCAGTCTATAGTTTAGAGCTATGTTTAGCTAAGCTCAGTTACCCAGGATATGTGCGAGTCAGAAATAAAGGCTCATTGTGGGTGGACACTGACTTTGGGGTGACTTTTCCTGCAGCACTATGGCAAGTGCTGACTGACGCACCCCAAACCCTGATTTCCCAATGCTCGGTGCTGACCGACACAGCTCACACCCTGCTTTCCTAATGCATGGTGCACTCACCCCTGAGTCTCTCTGGTTGATTATGTATTTGTGCTGTGGGTTACAGCTCAGAACGATGCACCACCACTTCACAGATGACAGACCGGTTAGCCTGTCCTCGGGTTACAGCTCGTCAAGTCTGAGGAGCCAGGGAAGTCAAAGTAGCCGGGATTCTGGCTTGAGGTTTTCAGCCATCAGGCCCACTGTGTGCCTATGGGGAGCACTCTCAACTTACTTCCTCGTTTCAGGTCCTCCAGAATAATCACTGCTAACAGCTTTCAAGCGTTGAGGAGCTTTGGTGACACAGTGCATTATGTGTTCATGGTATCAACTGAAAGTCCGTGGTTCAAATCTCCAGCCACTCTGCAGGAAGAGAAGAGCAGTCTCCTCCCATGAAGGCTTACAGCCTCGGGCACCCAGCAGAGAGTTGTTTGTTCAGCCTGAACCCTGCCCACAGCCCTGAGATCAATGCGATCTGCTCAGACGTGCTCACTTGGCAGACATGGACATCACCCCACTACACTATGCAAACAAAATTGTGTTTTGCTTTATGAACTAATTATCTATACATCCTGATTATTCTTGGTATCTTCTTACATTTCTCAGAATTTAACGTTGTTGTTGTTGTTGTTGTTATTGTTAGGTGCATTCAACTTGATACAACTCACAATGATCCTATGAAAAACAGACCCTAACCCTGTCCTATCCTGTGCCATCTTCAGAATTTCTGACATACTTGATCCCATTTCAGCAGTCACTGTGTCAGTCCACCTGGTTGAGGATTTTCCTCTCTTTTTCTGACATTCCTCTCTAAGAAATAGCCTCTCCTATCAACATGTCCAAGGAGAAGAGAGACAAGCTTTGCCATCTTTGCCTTCAAGGAGCTCTGACTGCATTTTCTCTAAGACATATCTGTTAGTTCTTTTGGCAGTTCATGGGATATTCAGTGCTCTTCTCCAGCATCACAGCTCAAAGACAAAGTTCCTCCTCTGTCATCCTATTCATTTCTGTAACATTTGAAACCATAATGTGTGTGTACACAGCTTTAAGTGCTTCTTAATGATGTGCTTATTCACCTTTGTTTACAGACTTACAAGTATTCTGTACTTTTCCCTGGCGAAATGGATACACTGTAAATAGAATTTGGGAACCAGGACAAAAGTTCCAGATGCAAGCCCTGCCTTTGAAGAACTGTAGTCATCTGGAAAACTTACGTAGGCTTTTCAGTGGTTTACTGCATTTTCAATGTCTAAGTCTATATTTTAAGCTCAGAATTTAACTCCATTGCTAATTGCAAAGAGAGGGAAGAGTAAGTTGTCTGTGAGAATCAGATGCAGAATTCAGACGTCAAGTCTTCTTGGAGTCTTAACACCTGATCTGCTCTTCTCATAGTCTTTCTCTCTGCTGTCAGTTACCAACAAGTCTATTTTGACTCCTGTGTTACAATTTCACACATTTCACAGCAAAGCTGATTTCTCAATAGCCAGTCCACCACTTCTCTGGTAGCGCCTTGCCATCACTTTGTAAGAAATCCTGCTTCTCTCCATTAAAAGCACACTAATAAGTGTAGGTGATGGTGCACGCTCTACCTTCTCCACCTTCGTAGGTGGCTGATGCTGTCGTTGTTGTTGTTCTGTGCCATCAAGTCACCTGTAACTCAAGGACTCTGTGTACAACAGCCCTATACCCTGCTCTGTCCTGAGCCAATCTTATGGTCTCCTTCACGCCCATCACACTATCCCAGTGACTGAATCAATCCACCTCATCCAGGGTCTTCCTCTCTTATGCTGTCCCTCCACCCTCCCAAGCATGATATATATCCCTCTCCAAGGACTGGTCCCACCTTGCAACATGCCCAAAGTATGTCAGAGGGAGCTTGAGAATCCTTGCCTCCAAGGAGCAGCCTGGCTTCACCCTCTCCAGGATGAACTCGATGCTGTCCTCGGTGGTGGTCATTTGAAATGGATGGGTGTGTACAGGGGCCCATGCACATACTAGTCTACAGCCCCTGGGGTCATGAAAATAGAGACAATGCACCGATGCCTCACTGCACCCCCATGCAGCATTCCACCAAAGACACCAGCCCCGCGGAGGGCACAGACCACGAAAGCAGCGAAAAGCCACTTGTTTATTACTGTTTATTTGGGGAAAAGTGACGTTTAAACCCAAGCCCAGACACTCAGCATCATTATGTGCGGCACCAGGACCGCGTCAAGTCTCTGCTCAGCTTAACAGCCGAATTAGCAATGAATTCTGACAGCCCCATCCATCAGCCTCGCTCAGCCAATCCGGCGGCTGCACTGTGCTTCCTCGTGGGCCTAGGAACACACGCTCACAAAGGGGGAAAATGCACTTGATTAAATTTGGTTTTGAATAATTGGTTCATTGAAATTCTTGAGCTGAAGAAAAATGGCATTTCTAATTTAAAGAAATCACTATTTGAAATATAGTTATGCTGCTCAGAGAACCCTGGCACTAAATAAATTTAAGTCGGCGCATTTGAGAAAGCCACTGGAGGCATCTAATGACAGCCCCTCCAATTATCACCGCAGCAGGCTGGTGGGGAAGCCTGCCAGGAGCCAGCTGCCCTCCTCTGGCCGCGGCCACTGTGCGGCATGGAGCTGGGAGCCAGAGTGGTCTGACAGCCTCTCACAAACACCCTGCAGGTCCCGGAGGCCCTGTCAGAGGGACAGTACCATGTGCAGCAGGGAACAAAGCTAATCAAAACAAAGTACCTTTCAGCGCCTCTCCGATGCCCTTCACGGGGGACTTTCCACAGGCACACAGTGCAGTGCGGATGCGAAACAAGACACAAAAGAAACCTCGAGGTCGTGGGTCCATCTTAACAAACGGTGACGCATGTATTACAGAGCAGATGCCACACAGGGTCTGCAAGGTGTTCGCGGATGTGACCTTTAAAAGGAAAATGGCCAGACTTGTTCCTGTAAAGCCACTAGGTGGGTTTGAACAGGCAATCTTCAGGATGAGAGACTGGTCAAACCCTGCTCTGCCTGCCCAAGGCGTGTTGCGGCCGATGTGCAAACTCTAACCTGCGGGCTTACTCGCCTGCACCCTGCAGCTGCGACGTCCAGAGAGGGCGGCCCAGGCCTCTCGGCTGCTGCAGGAGCCACGGCCCTGCTCCCATCCAGCCTCCGGGCAAGGAGGGAGCGCCTGGCCTCTCCACCAGGCCTGGTGCTCACCGTACGTTAGTGTGGTCTGCATTTCATCACTGCTCTTTGTGGCTACACTAAAATGCGTGCATGTGGTATGAAAAGACCATGTCTGTGGATCACCATGGTAACCAAGGCCTCCTCAACTCTGTCAGGGGTCAGGTTGGGTCCCTTAGCAAGAGCTTTAAACTTCTGACCTGAAGAAGCCGGCTTATGCATCACCCAACAATTCCCTCATGAGAGCCCAATCCCGGAAAGATGCTCAATCCAGGAGAACGGGGGAACCAGTGGCGGGTTTGGCCAAACCTCACTGCTCCCATCTTTCAATTCCTATGTCCCACTGGTGACATTGCTTCTTGAAGGTATTTCCTCTGCTTAGAAATGACACCAACTCTGAGATGTCTTCCCAAAAACATTTCAGAAACCATGGGCACTGAGACAAAGGCAGCATTTCTGCGGGTGTTTTAGGCCTCCAACCACCATATCCATGACAAGGTCACGGACATCTCTGTGGGACAGGCAGCCGCTCTCCCCACCCCAAGAAGACTGTGTCCCAGCTGCAGGGAGTGTGGTCAGCACACACTGCCAGATGTTGGCATTTGCAGGGCCTGCCTTGACCTCAGAGAACCATCCCCAGGCATTGTGCCTTTCCCAGTGGACCCTTACTAAGCAAAGTGGCAGGACAAGGTTCGGTTATTCTGCCCTGTCCAGTGCTCTCTGGAGAGCCCACGAGCTCGTCTAGTGGGTCAGCCCCATCTGGCACCATGCTTCCAGGGCTAGACTCCTTCTCCTGCCCACCCGTGCTGGGAAGCGTTGGTCCCCACCAAACACCATGCACATCAGCATCTGCTTCTTCAGAACCTACCCTATCCTGCTACCCTAACCTATCCTAACCTACCCTACCTTACCCTACCCTAACCTACCCTACCCTAACCTACCCTACCCTATCCTAACCTACCCTACCCTACCCTACCCTACTCTATCCTACTACCCTACCCTACCCTAACCTACCCTACCCTAGCCTACCCTACCTTACCCTACCCTACCTTACCCTACCCTATCCTACCCTACCCTAATGATCCCTTTCTGCTCTATCTTGCTCACCTACCTCCGCAGAAGAAGAAGCCTTCA
>NW_006399950.1:2879665-2927046 GCF_000299155.1 Elephantulus edwardii | reverse complement strand
ACAGGCAGCCGCTCTCCCCACCCCAAGAAGACTGTGTCCCAGCTGCAGGGAGTGTGGTCAGCACACACTGCCAGATGTTGGCATTTGCAGGGCCTGCCTTGACCTCAGAGAACCATCCCCAGGCATTGTGCCTTTCCCAGTGGACCCTTACTAAGCAAAGTGGCAGGACAAGGTTCGGTTATTCTGCCCTGTCCAGTGCTCTCTGGAGAGCCCACGAGCTCGTCTAGTGGGTCAGCCCCATCTGGCACCATGCTTCCAGGGCTAGACTCCTTCTCCTGCCCACCCGTGCTGGGAAGCGTTGGTCCCCACCAAACACCATGCACATCAGCATCTGCTTCTTCAGAACCTACCCTATCCTGCTACCCTAACCTATCCTAACCTACCCTACCTTACCCTACCCTAACCTACCCTACCCTAACCTACCCTACCCTATCCTAACCTACCCTACCCTACCCTACCCTACTCTATCCTACTACCCTACCCTACCCTAACCTACCCTACCCTAGCCTACCCTACCTTACCCTACCCTACCTTACCCTACCCTATCCTACCCTACCCTAATGATCCCTTTCTGCTCTATCTTGCTCACCTACCTCCGCAGAAGAAGAAGCCTTCATAAATGGAAAGGTTTTGGGATCATGCGTTTTTGGGGTCATGTCTGATGTGTAGCATTGCTTTCCCCCCCCCCACCGCCCCCAAGAGCAGGAGTCCTTGAGCCACTTTGCCTACGGCAGAAGTCTGCTCAAAGGTGTCGGCTTAAAATCCTGCAGGGCCCTCAGGCCAAATTTATTAATTGTTGAATGAATATTCCTTGAATGATACAGCAATCTTTTGTCTATTTCCTGAAATGAACAACTTGGTGTTGCTGTGATGCTGCACACTGTTCCATACTCTTGTCGAATACCATATTGGAAATCCAGCTTTTCTTGCGAGTTAGTCTTAGTCTGATGCTCTGTCGACATCTCTTTGGCATCATGGCAACACACAAGCCTTCCCTGTGTGCACAGGTGTGCTGGCTGGGAACTAAGTGCAGGTCAATGAATTTAAACGTTATTAACATGTAAATACCTTCTAGATAGATGAGTCTATTACAAATGCACGGTGACAGAAGTGAGCCATCACAGATGTGAAGAACCGAGCCTGATGCGTCAGCGAGCACAGACTGCCCAGGAGAAGTGTCCGAAGGAGGGAGACACAGAGGCTTGCGGAGCAGAGGTGAAGCACGGGGCGGGGTGACCTTGGGAGCTGCTGAGCCGCTGAAACAGGAAGCGGGTCCATCCCTCACCTTCCGCTTCTGTGGGAGAATATCCCCACCGCGTAAGCCAACTTAATCTGGGTTTCTGTTGCTCTGATAAAGACATGAGTATCCTAAGTAGTGGATAAGCCCAACACTCAATGTGCAACCATAACTATTGAGGTGACCTTAATGCTTAGAGCTGCATTAGAACTGCTGTCTGTCTCACCAGGCAAAGAACTTGGAGCCAGAGCTTCACCCTCACAAAGCAGGGAGCGAAGGTGCTGGCAGGTGAGCGAGCTGTCTGAGAAGACCTAACTGCAGAGTAGCAGAGACAGGATAAGACTCTGAGCTTTGGATGCCCCAACCAGGCGGTAACCCCATCACTACAGCGCTGCTCAGCGTCTACTGCGGTCCCTGCTGGTCAAGAGTTTGGAAGCGTCTGCTGTTTCAGCAGTGCGTGGCCAGGCCTGCTTCCTAGCCTGCCTTGGTCCAGAAGGTATGCTGAAAGCTGTCCACCATGGGAGAACCTGCTCGTATGTGATATACTAATGGGATATGCAAGCCTTGATGGTGGAAGGAAATGACAGACAAACAGTGCCTGGGGAACAGCAGAGGTTGCGAGGAGGTGAAGGAGCAGGTAGCGTTTTGTCCGACTATATGTGGGATGGCTGAGTCGGAACTGACAGCATCTAACAGTGACACCAAGGAACAGCCACTACTGCTCTGTCGGAGGATCTGCAAACATGCTGGCCTGCTGGTCATGCTCCAATGGCACGCTCCATCCAGAAAGGCCTGGGATCCACCTGTGAGGACGAAACGGTGAAAGCCCCTGAACCGGTGGTGGGATCCCACTGTCCACCAGATGCCCTGAATCAGTAGTTAACCGGAACCACCAGCACAGTTCGTGGCTCCTGGGCAGCACAAACACCCCTGGCCAGCAAACCGTGAGGCTCAACCCCACTCACAGGTGTCTCAGAAGAATGGCCTGGAGCTCTGCTTCTGAAAAGGCAGCCACAGAAAACCTGTGTGTGCAGTGCCCCTCGGACACACCTGGGGCCGTGATGAGTCAGGACAGACGCGCGGGCATCACTGACCTGGGGCCAGCATCGAGGCCTGTCCTCACATCACTGCAATTCCTGAAATGTGTCCCAGTGTCTGTTGTTGATATACACTGTTGAGTCACCTGCTCTGAACCTGCCCTGTCCTGAGCCAGTCTCACTAATTCCTACACACCTACCCACACCCACCCAATTACTGTATCAATCCATCTCATCCAAGGTCTTCCTCTCTTGTGCTGTCCTTCTACCCTTCCGAGCATCATGTCCTTCTCCAAGGATTGGTTCCTCCTGCCCATGCGCCCAAAGTATGTGAGATGGAGCTTGAAAATCATAGTCTCCAAGGAGAAACTTGGTTTCACTCTCTCTAAGACAGACCTATTTGCTTTCTTGGTGGTACATAGTATGTTCAAGACCCTTCCCCAGCACCACAATTTGAAGATATTGATTCTTCTCCTGTCATCTTTAGTCACTGTCCAGCTCTCTGATGTATAGCGAGTAATTGTGAAGACTATGGCCTGGATGAGACACACATTAGCCTCTAGACTGACACTGTTGCTTCTCAGTACTCTGGAGAGATCCCTGATGTAGATTTTCCTAGTGCTATACTTCTTGTAAATTCTGGTGCCAATTGTGTTGATTGTGGAGCTGCCCAGCGGAGGTGAGAAGGGATCGCGGGGCATACTCGGGGGACACACTGGGGTTGCAGGCAACAGTAAAAACTATTTCACGAGGACATCAGGGGGTCCCTAGAGGATGGCACTACCCTAGAACAATTAGAAATAAAGTTTCTTACTCCACATAAGGGAAGGAGAGGAGCTGGTTCAGAGTGTGGCCCAGGGACCTGCTGCCTCACATTCACATGCCCGAGAAAATGTCAGCTCCAGGTCTCCATGCTGGAAGCAACCAGGCCCTCTGAGAGCAGAGATGCAGAATCTGAACTTCAAAGAGGTGATTCTCATACCCAAAGCTGAAGTTCTCAAATCCCAACCTAATTCAGGCCTTTTATGCACTGGCCAGGGTGCTGGTGGGTCAGGAGCAGAAGCCTCACCTTTCACACAAGATGCCAGGCTGAGCTCCCCAGGTTCAAGTCCCCATGTTGCCTGATTTCAGGTTCACTGGAGCACCCATACTCTCCTGGAGGAGAGGCCTGGGAAGCACTTCGGGAACCGTCCAGTGACCACACTCCGGCTCACAGTGATTCAGTTGCTTTGCACATGGGGTCACCAGGGCTGGAGGCTGACACACGGACAGTCAGCAGAGTCTCACAGACGAACAAGTGAGGCACAGCATTGTCACGAAAACAAACTACTTTTCTCTTTCTCACCGGTTCCACCGTAGATGTTACCACCCGCTTCCCCAGTCATGAGAGCGGACTTATGTCCCAGGAGGAGTGCCTGTGCCCTGCATTCTCCCTGCAGTGCCTTCCCCTCCCTTGGCTTACTTTTCACATTAATTCATTCTTTTAACAAGCATTTGCCCAGATCTCCTTAAAGGCCAAGTCTTCTCTAGGTACCAAGGAAACAGAAAAAAGGGAAAAAATCTCCCAATCTATATAATCCAGGAGCTCTGAGTGGCACCCACACATAAGATCCTAACAGAATCTCTGTGCCTCCTTCCTTTCTAAAGTCCGAGTACTTATTATCTGATTAACACCTGGAAGTCTTTCACTAAGAATTGTTGACAGACAGCCCCACCCCCTACAAAGTCTATTCAAGTAAAAAAGTAAACCTTGGTGGAGCTTCCCCTCTTAATAGAGACAGAAATGTGTCTTTCGCCTTAGCGAATGCAGCCAGCTTTCAAGCTGCTCACTGTGATCGAAAGCCACCTAAGGTCCAGTGGCTGTGGTCATTAAAGAGCCCGTAAGCAACCATGCACGAAGAAGGCCATTAGGCGCACAAGCCCGGCGGGAGCCCAGCGCAGGCAGTGTGACCACAGTGACCACAGTCCCCGGCTTTCATTAGAAATGCGTTTCTCACTTTTACTGCCTGGAGATTATCATGAAACATCACTAGCCAATGCAGAATTATTCCCATTATTATTATTAAAATGGAGCCGATAAGAGAAAAAAGAAAAAAAAAACAGACCTTCCTGGAGGCAAGGAATAATGCACGAGGAGGGAAAGATGTGGGACAGGACACTGGAGAGGTCACGGGACTGGGCCGGAGACTGAGACCGAGGCCATCTGTGATGACCAGTGGAGGGCCTGAACATGGCAACGATGGGACAATGTCAGGCAAAGAACAAATACGTCTCTACTTCTCACTCGGGGTTTGAAGTGAGACACACAGACGAGCAAGCAGGGAGCAGCCCCTTTTCTGGAATCTCATCGTACAGAGTCCAGAAGAGGCACAGCGGCAGGACGGAGGGAGGAGGGACGGACAGAGGGACGTGATGAGGAAAGAAGAGTGAACACAGCCCAGGAGCTTGCTTAAACTGAAGGGAAATCAGCAGCATTTAAGGCATCAAAATAAGACAGTAGTGATCCTCACGAAATTTACAACAGCAAGTGCTTTACCTCTAAGAAAGGGGCAGTGTGCTGGCCCAGAGGCGGAACGCTCCCTGTCCACGCAGAACACCTGGCCGAACTTCCAGCCCACGGATCTGCCTGGAGCTGGACTTGCATGTTGCTAGGATGCTGAACAGGTGCCAGTGGTAACTGCAGACTAAGACGGACTAGGAAACAGGACTGGGGATTTACGTCCCAAATCCAGCCAGCAATGACCCTATGGGTCAAACGGTCCCTGTGCACCAATCACGGCTGGCGAAGGCACGAGCAGCATTGGCCCTGTTGTGGATGGGCCATTTCAAGTCGGGAACCGACTCGGCCGCAGGTGACAACATCATGACAAAGACACTTGAGGACTCCTTTTCCTCTATGCTGTCTCTCGACCGTTTCTTCTAACTCCACGCTGGCGGCTGGGCTGGCCGCTCCTCATAGCTGGCCCTCTTCAGGTTGTGACTGGAAGGGAGGAGACTGCCCCCTTTCCCCATGCAGTGGCTGGTGGATTTGAACCAAGGGAGGCACAGCCCCCCGGGTTAGCAGCACAACGCCCTAGGGACGATGCCCCCAGAGTTCGCCACCGCTGAGTCTCTGCATTTAAGTCTCTGGACATCCGTGGAGTTCACACTAGCTGGGTTCTTCCCTTCCACCTCTAAAATTTTTTGCTTCCCATTTTCGTTGTTAGGTGCTGTGAAATGCATTTTGCTCTTAGTGTTGTTAAGTGCCATCCCATCCACTGAGACTCACAGCAGGCCTACCCTGCACTATCTTACTGGTCGCTCATGTGCTGGAGCCATTGCTACGGACACTGTGCCCAGACATCTCACGAAGTATCTTCTCTTTCTCTGCACGCAGATTCTAAGAGCACAGCTACTCCACAGTATTTTCGAGGCTTTAATCTTCATAATACAGATTGCTAGCTCTTTCTCCCTCAGCACTGTTGGATGGGTTCAAACAGCCAACGTTTGGGGTAAATTAGCCAACACACCACGAAAGCTCCTCTGTGCCCCTTTAGCTAAGGCCACAGCACAGCTGTGTGAGCATGGTGAAGCAGGCTCCGTCTGATAAGGGGTCGCTTTGCAGAATCAGCCCGGAGGAGGCTCCTTCCCCCACCACGTGTGCAGGGGGTACAGACACCAGAGTTTCAGAGACAATCCTGCAAATGTTGGCAGGAAACCTGTTACATTGCCCAAGTTACTGCGTAAGACATTCAGTACCCAGATGAAACAGAACATGTGAACTACGATGATGCTCCTGGGTTTTAGCAAGATAAAATGGAGAAAAAATCCCCCTTAAGTGACAAAAATAAATGCAGAAGTCACCACCAATGAAGACCACAGGAACAAATGAAACCTCAATGCAAATCAAGATCAGTGGGCCAAGTGCTTAAAGGTACAGTGAGATCCCCCTGTCTAGTCATAGCCTAGAACTGCCAAGAAGCTCAAGAGTCTGCAATCACGGCTGACAGGCTTTGCGTGGCACTGTGGGCCCAGAGCCAGTGGTGATGGGAGTGACGTGGAAGCTGCTGGAGCTTGAGGACCTGCAGCTCACATGCTCAGTGCCACTGTAGAAATAATCATTAGCTTTCTGTTTATAACTGTCCTAAAATTCCACGCCTCAAGCGGAGACTCTTCCCATTTTCCCATTTATTCTAAGTGACTCTCCTGATGGCATTTCCCTACTTGAAACCATGGGATCATCTAACCCAGAAATAAGCACTTTGTTCTCCTCCTCATAGTCCCTTTACCTCAAGCAGCCCCAGGGAATCATGAACATTTGTCCACAGGGCTCTATCAGCAGTTAATGATTCATGTTCTAAAGCTCAAAGTTGCCTAATTAACTAAAGTCAATGCTTTACAGAAGCCATTTCTGCTTTCAAGTTAATAGCACACAACATACACAAACGATGGACTGTATACAAGACCTCAAGCTTCGGTGTGCTACGAATTAAAAACTTTGCAATTCCATTGTATCTGACCCAAACCCCAAATCATGGAAAAGGTACCATTTAAATTTGTTTCATCCTTATTTATTGGAGTCTTGACAGTTCAGTTCAACATCACGTCCTTCTGTAATGTGCCTCTTTTTTTATTTAAAAAATATTTTTATATGAGTTAAGATTTACAAATCATACTGGGTTTTCATACACACTTTGTTCTATAGCATTCATTGCCATTGGTTAATGTAATTGATTAATTATAATGTCTAATCAAGTCTTAAAAAGTACTTTCTTGGCTTTTATTCAAATATGCACTGATTAATTAAAATAATATTAGCATGTTTTCTGTGAAGTGTACTCTTGATTGTATGAGTCATTAACAAAACCAGAATTACGTCAATAAATCAGTCATGCCTTTCATGTGGTTTGTGACATGGACTAACAATGTTTTTGATAAGCAGGTCAGCTAAACCATTGTTGCTGTTACGTACTGCTGAGTCAGAAACGACTCTTCGCTGACCCTCCGGCGGGTTTTGAGGGACTCAAATAGCACGAGAGGAGATTGCCCGTCTTTCTCCTGCAGAGAAGCTGGTGGATTCAGACTGTGTGTCATCAGGTTGACAGAGCACCGCCTTACCACCAGGCCCCAGAGCTCTTTCAATCATACAATTGTGGACTTGTATACAGAGGCCAACACTGAAATGACAAATATTGGTATTTCCAAAATTCCAGCATGACTATGCCAATGGCTTTGTAACCAGCAAAAATCCAAGCATTTCAGACAGAAACCTCTGTCGATTCATAATGACCTTGACTTCAAACCCACGTTGGCTCGAGAGGTGCATGAGCTTGTTCCTCCCCCATGTCTGGCATTGACATTATTTATCATCATTACTTTTCTTGCCTGTGTTCACACTTAACATTGTGACAATACAGCACAGCAGTAAGAGAGAAATTCCAGACTGAAAACTGACTTGGTTTGAATTTAGACTCCATGTTTTCTAGTTTATGCACTTGGCCATAAGTTATTTGTTCAACGTACCTAGACTCTTAAGTGCAGTTTCCTCATCCGTAAAATAGGAATATGTCTTTTTCGTTTGTTGTAGAAAGTCACTGAGAAGGAAGATGTATTCTGAATGATTCCCACATGATTAATACTCAGTGACCCAGTCCTTAGATTTGTATCCTTAGCCAATTATCAATAATTTTTTTTAGTAAATAAAATAGACAAATGCTAATGTTCCTGCTACCCCCCTCACCTCTCACTTTGGGGTGCTGGGGTGGCATGCATGCTGCAGTGATGCTGGAAGCGACGGCACCAGCATTTCACATGCCAGGAAGGGTACTACATGGACAGGGTGTGATGGAAGTGACAGATGGAGACAGACCAGGAGGAAAGCTCTGGTGATCTGTTTACATAAACTAGCCAATGAAGAAAGGATGGATCACAACAGAGTATCTGTTGTCCGAGAGAGTGCCAAGTGACGGACCTCCTAGGCACACAGCCCTCACAACGCGCACTGGCCACACCAATGCCCAGCGCTACAGCCATCACCAAGGCGGTGCAGCACCAGACAGCACTTTGTTCTGCTTCACGAGAATCACTGAGAGTTGGAGATAACACAACAGTTAACTCCTAATCCTACTCACAGACAGTTAAAACCAGCTTCAGTGAAGCAAAGGGACCAACTGTCGCACAGCTAGTGCAGGAAAGAACAGGCTTTCGATTTGGGCTCAAGTCCAAACTCGGGCAGGGGGCTTTCAGAGCCTCCTGTTGGCTAAGACCACACCATAGCTTCAGAAGTAGATCCAGTGAACCCTTCACTCCTAACCCCAAAGGCAGGCAGTTCAAATCCACCAGCTACTCCATAAAAGAAAACTGGGCTACCTTCTCCCATGGGATTTACATCTTCTGAGAACCTGCTAGAAGGCCAGCCGTTGAGTCAGCTCCAAGTCGACAGCAAAGAGTCTGGGGATTTTTTGAATCAAGTTCCTGGGCAGAATGTCACGAGTCTCCTTCTCAAATAGCTGTAAATTAATTAGATAAGGGGTAACAGGTGTGGAATTGGGACTTGGCTCCCAAACCACCATCCAAACTCAGAAGAATGGGGACCAGCTGATTATCTGACAGCTCGCTTTTCCACTTAAGTTGCTGCCACTCTCAATCTTTGTCAAAATGAGTTTCTCATAATTAATAATCATGGTTCTCAGAGGAACACATGGCGATTCCACAGCTCAAAACTTCCTTAAAAATTCCATTGCAGTGAAGTGCTCACATCTCTCCAGCCACAACGGCTGTGTTCAGTGAAGAGGGAAGAAGCCATCTAGGCACGGCATGCTAAGTAGGTGTTCTCACTCCTCAGTGACAATGACTTGCGTTACTGGCATATATGATGGTTATAAAGAAAGAAACATCTTACGAGAAGGAAATGAGCTTTTATTAATAGTAAGTAGGTTAAATCCTTCATATTTGTTCATCTAGTATAAGGTATTACTAAGATAGATACTCTTATTTTTGTTTATATATTCTTAACCCATACATTGTTTTTTAATATTTATTATTATTATTATTCATTTTAATGAAAATTTTCCCAGATTTTGGATTTCCATTCATTCATTGTTGCGTCTTCCTGCCCACACCTCCCCTCCAATTCATTCTTCAAAAAGTAAAAGAAAAATTCTTTCACTGTTATACAATCCCTCCCCCCAAGTCCACTCCACTATGCAGGCTTCATGCTGGACTTCTGTCATAACAATAATACCTAATCATACATCCCTTTTAAACAGTTCTCCCCCTCATCTGTTTCGATGCAGTATGCATTATTTATTCCCTCTTTCTCAGTCTCCTCTTAACCCTAAAGTCAGTCCCATTTTACAACAGTAGCACAATGCAATATTTGTCCTTTTGTGACTGAGATATTTCACTCAGCATAGTGTCCTCCAGGATAATTTTATATAATATTCTGTGAGTTCTTTGTTTTTGAATGCAGCATCTTACTTGACACATTTGCCTAGAAGACGTGGGAAGGGAGCCTCAGAGCTTGCTGCGTTCCCAGAGCTGACCGCCTGCAGGACAGAGGTGGGAGCTCTGTCTACTCTGCCTCCCACATCGGGTCTCCCTTCCTGTCTCTGCCCTCAGGAGGTGAATCAGTCCATCAGAGGATTTTGTACTCCCCTGAGGTCTCAAGTACGTCATACACCGAGGGCTAAGTGGAGCGAGTGCAGCAGGAGACAAGAGCCCTACAAGAACCCTTAGAGGACATTTGAGGTGACTGTCCACCTCAGTCCTGTGTAAGGCCAGCCGGCTGAGGGAACTCTGTCACAAGACAACACCTCTGGAATAGAGATGTCTCTCCTCCTGCTTCTCTTTAAAGCGGCAAACACTGCTTCCCTCTCCTCATCTTCCGGCAGGAATCAATGCAATCATTGTGTTAAGGCCCCACTGGTAGCCACCACTGTCTACAAAAACCAATACAGTTTCAAATTGATCATTTCTAGCAGCTGAGGGTAAAAAGAACAGGCTTTCCCTTCCTGATTGTGTTCATTTTCATAGGTATCCATTTGTCTCAAATTACAAGGAAAATGAGATTGAAATCTACAGCTCTATCCCCAGGTGTAACATTTGAAATTTTTAGAAATCAATGTAACACAGAAGTCATTTTTGTTAAGTGTTTTTGGCTCCAGATACAAAGCTCTCGTGCTGTACTTAGTCATCCTCGGAGTTGATCACATTCCTCCTCTTTGTTCTCACTCTGTCTTTATGTCCTACATAAACATGAGGCTCTGAATGCCGGGCTTTGCTAGATCCTTGTGCCTGTCGAAATTACATCATGTGTTCTGTTCTGGACAGGGTAGTTATTGTGCTTTTTATGGGTCTGTATCTACAGAAGCAGTTGTCCAAACAGGACGAGGAAACACTGCATGGTTTAAAATCGGGAAAGATGTGTGCCAGGGATGTATCCTTTCTTCAGACCTATTCAGATTGCACACTGAGCAAATCACTGGAGAAGGTGGGCTATATGAGGAAGAACACAGCACCAGGATTGGAGGAAGTCTGATCAACTACTTGCTTTATGCAGATGACATAACCTTACTTGCAGAAAGTGAAGAAGACCTGAAGTACTTACTGAGGACATAAAAGACCACAGCTGCAACATGAATCACATCTCAACATCAAAAACCCAAAAGTCCTCAGTGCTGGCCCAACATCATGATGTTGTTGTTATGTGCCATTGAGTCTCCTGTGACTCATAGCAACCCTATGTACAACGGCCCCAAACCCTGCTCCATCCTATGCCAATCTCACTGTCTCTGACACACCCACCCCCATTACCCCAGTCAGTGAGTCAGTCCATCTCATGGAGGGTCTTCCCGTCCTACACTGTCCCTCCACCCTTCCAAGCATGACGTCCCTCTCCAAGGATTGGTCCATCTTTGCAACATGTCCAAAGTATGTCAGATGAAGCTTCAGAATCCTTGCCTCCAAGGAGCAGCCTGGTTTAACCCTCTCCAGGATGAACCTGTTCGTTTTCTTAGCAGTCCATGGTATATTCAATACTCTTCTCCAACATCACAGCTTAAAGGCATTGATTCTCCTTCGATCATCATGATAGGCAGAGAAATAACTGAAGTTGTTGATGATTCCATTTTTGCTTAGATCCACAGTTAACACCCACAGAAGCAGTAAGCCACAAATCAAAAGACATGTGGCTTTGGGGAAATTCACTTAGGGCATCTCCTAAGGGCTAAAGAACAAGGATTTCAGTTTAAAGACAGGTGCACCTGATCCAAGCCATGGTATTTTTCAATTACTTTCATGCATCTGAAAATTTGACAATGAATAAGGATGACAGAAGAATTGATGGCTTTGAGCTGTGGTGTTAGAGAAGAGGACTGAATATCCCATGCATGGCCAAAAGAAGAATAAACAAGACCATCTTGGGGAACATGTAACCAACATGCTTCCTAGAGGCATGGAAGATGAATCTTCATGTCACACACTTTGGATGTATTGTGACAGGGACTCAAACAGATCAGCAATGATGAGGATGGCAGAGGACAGGACAGGGTTCAGGTCTTCTGTTGACAGGGTCACTATGAGTTGTACTTGACTACCTGACTCAATGGAGTCTAACCACAAAAACAGCCACCGCCTTCAGCATACACTCTAGTAAAGTCTCTCCCCCGTCTCTACCTCACTCCCCCATCTTCTCTACCTCTCCCAATGTCCTCTGCTCTTCTTGTCTGACCTTGTCACTGGCTCATAAGCTTGCAGAAGTCTGCAGCTGGCTTCCTTGCCTTAGATACCGCATTCACCACTCCCTACAATCCCAAGAGCCAGAATAAGCCTCCAGCCTACCCCCTGACCCAGCAATCTGGACTTGCCTATTCTCGTAATGATTATCAGCCCTCTACTTGGTATCTATTTTTACATGTAACATTTTTTGCTTCTCCAGGGAACTCAGTCTAGGGTATCAGCCTTCGTAGTTACAGGGAAGAGAGGTGAAAACAACCCAGGACTTTCTTTTTTGAGCCCATGAGCTTTGGGGCTGGGAAGGGGTGGTGAAAGCTGGACTGGGTTGGTAACTATGTCATTCTAACTTCTTATACACAAACCATCTCTCATAAACACATTATGAGAATTTCACTAAAGCACACAATTTAAAATGAGAGCTTCTCTTTTTCACTGACCCTCTTTTTTAGCAGACATGATTCCCTCCAGAGACTGACTCCTTCTCACAGCCTGTACAAGGTGCATGGAACGAAGTCGGCTTTCTAGCTCCTAGTGAAAGTCCTGGCCACCCTCCTTCAGGCAGATTTGCTATTCTTCCAGTAATCATAAGACAGGCAATGTTCTCTGCAATCATTTGGATGCGTCAACTCTTCTCCGGTCTTCTTGATTCATAATCTAGTTTTTTCATGCGTATGAGAAAACAGGAAATAGTATGACTTGGGTCAGATGCACTTTAGTCCTCAAAGTAACATCAGATGCTACCATTTTAGTGACACCAATTACGAAAGTATCTCTTCTTTCTTTAAGTATCTGAGATGATGAATTTCTGTTAAAATCAGCAAGTGGTTGCTCTGCAGTTTGAACACACAACTGTGTCCCCACTCACCATGGCAAAGCCTGGATGAAGTAATAAAATCTCTGTTCCACTGCATTTTCTAAGACACAACACAAATAATGTTCCCAGAGGACACTGGATCTCTCACACGTCTCGGGCAATATTGATAAGAGATCTAGCCATATACTTGGTAGGAAACAGAATAGTGGGAGAGAAAAAAAAATCAATGATACTTCCAGAAGAGAACTCTCTTACAGGAACTGCTATGTGGTTTTCAAAAATGCCACCAATCTGTACAAGTTATTGTCGGGAACCAGTGTATCTCTGTAACAAGTGGTAACCTAAAAGGAAATGACCGTTCAAATTTAGAGGTCACGAAGGTGAGAGAATCCAAGGCAGGCAGACCAGGAAGGCGATCAGTCAGCAGCAAACCTAACACCTCAGAAGGACGCTCTGACCCATCAGAATGGTGCTTGATCAACACCCGAGATGGTGGATTCTTACCCTGCTTCCTCTCTGGTCAGAATGTTGTGTTAATTCTGTGAGCTGTGCTCTCCAAGGGCCTGGAGAGCAACACTGGATAATTAAACCAGAGCAAAATGCTAAAGCAGCTGAATAATGTGCTTTCTCATGCTTCTCAGCTCAAAATATTCCTGATGTTAACATCAGAATGACCTAAAAATATTCTCAGAAGATGGGGGTGGGGGTGAGGGGAGAGGAAGATAGCATTAAGGATATCTTTTTAGTAGACATCTAGGCAAGCAGCGTGCCTCGTCCAAGGCCACGTGGCCAGTGAGTGAAAAACCTAGGATAGAACCTGCAAGGAGAACAGATGCTTCCGGAGACCTTGAAGTGCTTAGTGAGTAATAAAGAAGAGAGGTTCAGGTACTTAGAGGTGTTCTCTGTACCATTTAATATAGATAGGGCAGGTCATACCACACATCCTGTCAAAAAGACCAGCACACAGAATGGGAGAGGCAGGTGGACATGTTGCTGTGGGCACACTGAGCTGCGACCAGGCCAAGCTGGCCCTCCAGCGGGCTTTTCCAGGCAGAACGTAGCACAGGAGGACACTGCTCCTCTTTCTCCCCCAGAGCAGCTGGTGGATTTGAACCACGCACCTTTGCATTAGAAATTCAAGTCCTTACCACTAAGCCACCAGAGCTCACTAGATTGGACATGTTGTTATTGTTGTACACCATCGATCAGAACTGACCCACAGCTGACCCTCCCGCGGGTTTTCAGAAGCCGTTAGTCACAGAGGTGGAGACTGCCCGTCCTTCTCGCTCGGAGCAGCCAGTGGGACTGCAGCGTGGTACTGTCCCATGAGGCCACCAGAGCTCCCTTGGGAGGGCTGCTGTCAAGTTGCCTTAGGGTCAGGACAGGCCACACACAAGTAAGTGAGACCCGGCCTGGTCCTGCGCCCTCCCAGCCTAAGTATCAGATCACTGCGGTCTGTAGGATTGTTCAGACTGAGATTTTAGGAGTAGATCCAGCAGATCAACTTTCTCCTTGGTCTGTTTCATGAATAATCTGAAAGCTCCCTAGATTCTAATCAGCATGGTGGTGGCTGTGTGGAAGGTGCACCTGCCGAGAAGTAAGCCCGAGAATCTCATGCTGGAGAGAACTCTACCTCTAAGCCACCGATCCATTCAGGCACCAGCACCCTCCCCAGTCCACTGGCCCTTCTTCTAATAATAACTTCAGCAAACCACATGCCATAAAAAGCATCTAACGCTCTCCACCACGCCAACACTCTCCGGAAATCTGGAAGCTCGGTGACAGTCCCTCTGTCAATTCCTCTGGTTAAAGGTCTTCCTCTCTCTCTGACCCTCCACCTTTCCAGCCGAAAGTCTTTTTCCAAGGAATTCCATCTCATAAAAAAACTGAGTCGGATCACTATCAAAAGAGGCAAAAGAGTTGGGCTTTTATATTCCTTTTGAAAAAAATCAAAGGATCTTGTCTTCTAGATGTCTGACATTATTTGCAATACCACTACCTAGTTAAGATGGGGAAAAAAACTCCCAGAGGAGCCCAGGGAGTTCTCACTTCTGTGGCTCACAGATATTATTAAGGCCCATTACATGGCTTCCACAAGTTCAAAAGCTATAATTAAAGATAACCCCAAAGTTACATAAATCCTGCATAGCAAAGAGGGGAGATTTGGACTCCCAGCTTAAACTAAATTATTAAATCTTAATCACAAAAGAAGACTGTAAAAATGTTCTCAGACAGAAGTGTCAGTAGGAAATCATGATAATAATTCTTTTAAAAAAAACCAAGATATCACCGAAATGTAAAAGTATATTCAGGAGAATAAAAAGGAGAAGTAGCACCCCCAAGCAGGCCTGGATCACCTGCTGGCCCAGATTCTGTGGCCTGGGCTGCTTCCCATTAAAGCTCCCTTCTCTCCTGCTTCCCTCTGAATATTCCCTCTTAAGTCTCCCTGCTCAGTTCATTTTCTCACTCAGCCTGGTCACTTTCACACTCTACCTTCCTACTCTTCTCCCTGGGTCCATCCAAGATTAATATTAAAGTTAAATGAGTCTGTAATTTAAAACTAAAAGTTCAAGCAATTCAGTGGGGGAAAAAGTAAATATTCAATTAAGGGTATTTTCTCTTTATTTATCTAGATACTGCTTTAACAACTGCCTTCACTGGGAGATCTGGTGACCTAGTGGCAAGAAGCTGCACCACAATTGTTAAGGGGAGGAGGGAAGGAAAGAGGGGTGGGGGGAAGGAAGGAAGAAGGGAGGGAGGGAGGGAGGGAGGAGGAGTTTTCTTCTCCCCAAACTCTGAACTCCTGCCAGAAGTGAAGAGAATGGACTTGGTTGGTGGGGAGAGAGGGGCATAAGAACTACAGGAAAAGAGCCATTGAATGCCACAGAGGGTTCAGCATTTGGCTGTTACCTAAAAGGCTGGTGGTTCGAACCCACCCAGAGGCATCTCAGAATAAAATCTAGGTGATCTACATCTGATAAGTTGTTATTGTTGTTGCTATGTGCCATTGAGTCGCCTGTGACTCATAGCAACTCTATGTACAACAGCCCCAAATCATGCTATCCCTTGCCAATCTTATTGTCTCCAACATGCCTATCACCAACACCCCAGTGACTGAATCAATCCATCTCATCAAGGGTCTTCCTCTCCTGCGCTGTCCCTCCACCCTCTCCAAGGACTGAGCCTGCCTTGCAACATGTCCAAAGTATTTCAGACGAAGCTTCAGAATCCATGTCTCCAAGGAGTAGGATGAACAGGGTCAACCTGTTCGTTCTCCTAGCAGTCCATGATATATTCAATACTCTTCTCCAGCACCACAGCTCAAAAGCATCAACTTGCCTTCCACCATCCCTAGTCATTGTCTAGCTTTCTGATGCACAGCAAGTAATTGCAAAGACCATGGCCTGCATCAGGTGCACCTTAGTCTCCAGACTGACATGGTTACTCTTCAGTACTTTGGAGAGGTCTCTGACAGCAGACTTTCACAGTGCAATCCATCTTTTAATTTCCTGGCTGCTGGTGGTACCAAGAATATTGAACCAAGCAAACTGAAAACTGTCAACAATCTCAATCTCTTCACCATCTATCATGATGCTGCCAATTGGCCCAGTGGTGACAATCTTTGTTTTCTTGACATTGAGCTTCAATTCATATTGAAGGCTGCAGTCCCCGACCTTCCACAGCAAGTGGTTCAGGTCCTCCTCAGTTTCAGCAAGCAGGGTTGTGTCATCTGCATATCGCAGACTGTTCATGAGTCTACCTCCAGTCCTGATGCCACACTTCTTTTTATAGAGCCCAACTTCCTGGATAATCTGTCTCACATATAGATTGAAAAGGTATGGAGCTAGGACACATCCTTGATGCACACCCTGTCCAATTTTTAACCGTGCAGTGTCTCCTTGCTCTGTTCTGATAAGTTACAACCACAAAAACCTTAGAAGTCAGTTCTACTCTTCACGGGGCTGCCACAGGCCAGAATTAACTTGGGAGCATTGACAACTTCATAGAAGACAGTATTTTTTTTAATTATTATTAATTTTTATTAGTTTTAATGAATATTTACAGAGATTTTGGGTTTTCATTCATTCATTGTTGCATTGTTTTCTCTACCCTCCTCCCCAGTTCGTTCTTCTTCCCCCTCCCCAAATGTAGAAGACAGTATTTTAAATAAAAGCTTTCAACATACTATGCACAATGAATGATCATTTACTACTTCACAAAAAAAAAAAAAAGATGTCTTCTCCTTAAACAGAAATTAAGAAACTATGGCATGTTACTGACTTTGTAACAGTGGGCCAGGGCACTAGAGAATCAGGTAAATGTCAGATTACTTCATAAGAACTATAAAAGCTTTTAACTAGAAATTATTCATAGTTTAAATAACAATTTATAAGTTCAAGGATTCTTATAAAGAGGAACTGACTTCTACAGTCTCAGGGCTGCATTTCAACCACACTGGTAGATTTTGTCTGTTTCTCTCTGTGCGTATGTGTGTTTTTCTTGGCTATTTTCAGAGATATTGAACTCCTTATGAAATCTGCTACCATAGTAATCTCAGCAAATAATTAGTTCCTAGGGGAAAATCTAACTCTTCATAATTTCGAGTCAAAATAGAATATAGCATTTTACTCTTCCTCCGTCTAAATTATGATACTTTAATTAATCATTGGTGCTCACTACATTTGTAAGGGATATGAATGCTTCTTAGAAAAGCTTTTAGGATGTTATATCCATCCTTCCAAAATAATTAATGATTAAAAACTATCCCATTCCATAAGTAGACTGGTAGTAGGTTGGAAACATTTCTCAGACCACAAGAGTTTACAGCCTTGAAAATTACTTGAAAAACGAAAACCTAATGATGTTCTTTATCTTTCTAGTTCAGATTGGCTGGAAGAAAAAAACAAACTAAGTGAAAATCAACATTCTTTCTGCTAACTTGGGGCAAATAACTATTTTCAAAGTGAGTATCAAACATACCTCAATATTTCATAACTAATAATACAGAGGGTAAATACTGAATTCAATGTATATATACTTTATCATTCATGCTTACAATGTTTTGTTTTAAAAGGTTTTTAAGTGAGCTTAAAAACAAACAAAAAAAAGAATAGTAAAATAAAGTAAACAAAGATACTCTCCTCTATTAGAGGAGAGTAGTATGAAAGCAGCTTGAAGCCAGGAATGAAGTCAGTCCACACACACATCCATGAAGTCTATCATACGGGACTGTGAACTGGCCTTGCTGCTGTTGTGTTTTATCAAGCTGGAATGAGCTCACAGGTGAACTCAGTGGGTTTTCAGGGACAATCACTTGCACACGAGATTGTTCATCTTTCTCCCACAGGTCAGTTGGTGGATTCAACGCACATGCTTTTTGGGTTAGGGGCACAGCTCCTTACCACTAAGAGAATGCCCTGTTCTTCTATATTGAAAAGCCAAAACAAAAAGAAGAAATGATGATTTAAGAGAGCTGAACAGCAGGCTACAAAGGGCAGCTTGAGAAGAAAAAGCTAAGTATTGTAATGAAACATGTGAAGACATGGGGTTAGAAATTCAAAAGGGAAGAACATACTTGGCATTTCCCAGTCTGCAGAAAAAATTCAAGCCTTGAGTTGTAATACTGAAGGAGTCTATGGGAAATACATTCAATGACTCAGGAAGCATCAAAAGACGATGGAAGGAATACATAGAATTACTGTTCCAAAAATAATTGGTATGCATTGAACCATTTTAGGAAGTTTAATACAATCAGGAACCAATGGTAATAAAGGAAGAAATCCAAGCTGCACTGGAAATAGTGGTAAAAAGCAAGCTCTAAGAATTGATGGAAAATTATTTTTTTAATTATTTTAAGTGCTTCATCAAATATATTTTTGCTCTCCAAATGATCCCAAGTCTATGCCAAGAAATTTGGAAGACAGTTAACTGACTATGAGAGACCCATATTTATTCTTTTTTTTTAGAAAAAGAAGATCCAAGAGAGAGCAAAAATTAAAAAATTATGTAAAAATATCATTCATTCATATCACAGACAAGTAAAATATTGTTAAATATTAATTAAAAGTGGATGAATCTACCAAAAATCCAAGCTAGATTCATATGAGGCCAAGGGACAAGGGATATTATTGCTGATGTCAGGTGGACATTGGCTAAAAGTAGACAACACCAGAAAAATGTTTGTGTGTTTTATTGGGGATGTAAATACATTTGCCTGTGTGTATCATACTATAGACAACATTGAGAAGAATGGAAATTCCAGAATACTTAATTGTGGTCTTATGAAACCTGCGTATAAATCCCATTAACAGAACAAAGAGATGCTGCATCATGTTCTCCATATATATTCAACCAACCTCGCTCACAGAAAAATGAAGGAAAGTTGGGAGTACTTCGGAAAGAAGATCAAGACTACATCCCTCAATATACATTGTACTTCAAGATCCAGAAAACAAAAATCTTATCCACAGTCTGGCTTGTTACTGAGGCTTATCGGACTTGAACTTAGCCATGGGCCACAAATTCACCATGCACTCAGACCTACTTGTGATGAACCTTGTTTGATAACACAGAGTTATAAAGTCAGAGGTGTACAGCAACACACTGTCATTAAACTGAAGTGACATACACAAGAAACGACTCCACATGGGAGTGCAGGTAAGGTGACTCTGGACACATCCCAAGTGACCCTGGCAGACACTCCTATCACCATCATTCCCTCTTCCAGAATGTACCTCAAGGGGACTTCCACGTTATCGATTGAGGAAGAGAAGACCCGTGCCCGGTTTACTGACAGCTCCATGTGAGGTCTAGGCACCACCCACACGAGGACAGGAGTGAAACCACCTCCCAGTGGGCAGAACTTCTGGGAACACACCAATTTTTCCTTTGTTTTTGGTTTATTTTCATTTTTCTTGGAAGGAGAGATGGTTTGGATGTCTATGAATTCATGGGCTGGAAGGCCAAAACCTTGGAAGAAAGCACTTGATAAACTGGTGACAAGGTGGTATGAGGCCAGGCTTCTCTAAATGACCAGAGAAGGGAAGATGTGTCTCATGTGAGTGCTTCCCAAAGGATACTTGTAATAGAAGAAGATTTTCATAATCAGGAGGATAAGATGGCACAGTCGGTAGACCGAACCACAGTCTTTCTCTAGCCACTTCGATCACTGCCCAATGGGCTCACGGACAACACGGTCACGAGAGCAGGGACAGAATATGCACAGGCTCAGCAACATGGACTTCCGTTTACCAAGGTCCACTTGGTTACAGACACTTCTTGGAGCCCAATCTGCAAACAGCAGAGACCTGCACTCATCTTGGAACACCATCATATCAAGAGGTGACCAGCTGATCAGCTCGAGTGGAAGATTGGGTACGTTGGACCATTTCCATCATTGAAAGGATGGTCAGTGTCTTGTTCTCACTGGAGTTCTGTTACATATTGACTTTTCTTGCAATAAATGATTCTGTCAAAATTGTTCTTTTTTTCCTGGTCTACCACACTTCTCTCTCTGTGTGTATGCATATGTATGCGTGGTCTGTGTACATATACATATAGATGTAGTTTGTTTTCTTCCCTCTCCTACCCTACTATTCATTACTAAATACAAGAAGTGAAGTAAATGAGCACATTTCCAGATGCATCCATGTCAGTAGATTCATGTCAGGCCCAAGCTCGACGTTCCAATTGCCTTTGTGTGGAGACTGTGTGTGATCTAAGGCGATGTGCACAGGTGCCAACCTGACAAAGGGGCAGAGGGGTGGACTGTGATGGGCATGTATCCGTTTGACCAGGCCATGTTTCTCAGATGTCTAACACATATTATAGAATCATTCATTTTGTGACCTGACATGAGGAGCCAAACAGTTGAAAGGTGAATTTACTCGGGGGGTTAGGTTACATCAGTGTATGTGGATGTTCTGACAACGTCCAAGCCCCTCTCAGTCCTGCATTTATCTCATCATCTTCTGCCCTGCTGCGAGGGCTGCGAGGGCTTGCGAGGGCTGCAAGGACTGCGAGGACTTGCGAGGGCTGTGAGGCACTAGCCATCACCTGACTGCAGATTTGGGTGGTCCAGTCCCTCACAAGCTGCACTGCTGACCTAAAGGTCGGCACTTGAATCCACCAACTGCTCTGTGGGAGAAAAAACAGGCAGTCTCTTCTCCAGTGAAGAGTAACCATGAGTGGGCATTGACTCCAAGAAACTGGCCTGTCTTTTAATGAGGGGCTTCAGGGGGACAGTCATGTTAGTCATAACATGCTCCAAGTCTGCTGTTTGACCCACAGATTTGAAATTTGTCATTCTCCACAATTATGTGAGCTGTTTCATAGAAATAAATCTCTCTAAATAGATGTCTAGGGAGAGCTGGTGGCCTAGTGGTAAAGAGTTGCACTGTCAACTCAAAGGCACAGGGTTTGAATCTACCAGCAGCTCCACAGGAGAAAACAATGGGAAAATCTCCTTCCATGTGACTGACAGCCTCTGAAAACTCACTTGAGGGTCAGCTATGCATTCATTTCAAATCAAAGGCACACATCTGTCAACCGTATTTATATATACACTTAATTGGTTCTGCCCCCCCACCCCACCCCACCCCCAGAGAACCTAGTCTAAAATAGATAGTAAAAGAAAAACTTCAACTTTCCATTTGGATTGTGTTCCTTAAAAATATGTACTGAATTTCTCCTCTTCTGCCCAAAAAGGTGATTATATTTGGAAATAAGGGTTTGACTTTTGTAGTGTTAACGAAGGCAGACCACCACAGTGTGGATGTTACATCTGATCATTTCTGAGTTAAAAAACCAAATAGGCACAGTGACACACACAGGGCAGTGAGAAAGCAGGTGAAAATCATATGTGGCCAAAGAGCATCAAAAAGCAAAGGACTGTCCTGAGCTACACAAGGACAGAATCCACACAGGAAGACCCTCCTCTGATTTTCAGCCTCCAGAAATGTAAGAAAATGATTGTTCATTCTGTCAACTTCTGACAGTGCTTCTAGCGGCAGTAAGTAGCCAAGATGATATTCAAATAGGTTATTTTTCAGAAGGTTAATAGAGTCTACTCTGCAGCTTCCTTCTTAATAACACACTGATCACTTATAGATTCAAAACTAACACATTTATCTCCTGCAAATAGCCTGAGTCATATTTCTTACTCTTTATAATAGATTTCCAGCAGTTGGCACAAATCAGGAGAACAGGACCTGGAAATCTAGCACAAGATGTATTGTTGGCCACCTAGTGCCAGCTGAGCATAAGGTGATTTCCAAACAGTGTGAAGCAAGCACTAGCCTAAGGATGTGGAGGATTCTTTAATCTTCAAAACATGCCTGTCCAAGCTCTACTTCTCCTAGTACTTCTCCTAGTTGCCTTTCCAAACATACTGTCATCCTTAAACTACTACTCTTAAGAGCAACACAGCTTGCTGTCATATAGACTTGGACTGGATTCTTTGATCACCTAGTGACTTCTGAAGTGACTGAATCATTCTCAGTTTCGTGCCATCACTTGTCTGTAACTTGTTACAGTGGGGGTGGGGGGCTTGTGTATCATTGTGATGCAGGGGTCATGCTAGCAGGGTCACTCGTGGTGGACAAGTTCTAGCATGCTTACAGACTGAAACAGAAAAGGAAGCAGGTCTGGCCGTCCACTTCTGAAATAACGGGGCATTTAAAACCCCATGAATAGCTCTGGAACATCGTCTGATCTAGGTCTGCAAGATGAGATCACCAGGTTGAAAGGCACTCAAAATGGGACTGAGAGAAAAGAACTACTTCCCCCAAACAGAGCTGACCTCAATGACATGGACAGAGCAAAGCTTTCAGCCAATGAAGGAACCTCCATGTGCTGATACACTGGGATCCAAAACGAGGTAAACCCACTGCGAACTTGCATAAAATGCTCAAAACATGAACTGTACAAAGTACCAAATTGGAAGTTGTCAAAAACGAAATTCAACGACACATCCACAAGTCAGCTACTGTGTTACCGTGGAGCCAGAACCAATCCATCGCTGACCCTCTGGTGGATGTTCAGAGGCAGTTAATGGCACGGCAGGAGACTGTCCATCCTTCTCCCGCAGAGCACTTGGTGGATTTGAACCATGTGCTTTTGGGACTGCAGCACAGCTTCTTGCCACTAGGCTATCAGAACTCTGGTTATAAACAGTAGCGGTTGGGAGGGAGAAGAACCATTTAAGAGCATTGGCAACAGAAAGATGTGCTCTTTCAACAATTTTTATTATCAAGAGTATACACAGCAGAGCACACACGAAGTCCATTATTTCTAATGTACGACTGGGCAACACTGATTACATTCCACCTGTACTATCCCCACCCTCCTTTCTGGGGTAATTCCTCTCCTCCTCATACTCATTGCTCCGTAAATGTTCTGTCTGACCTGAAAGTTTGCTTGTTTGTTTTCAGAAAAATAAATTCCGAGTTCCAACATAGCTTATCTCTTATTTACTGTGGGAACCTAAGTTATTGATTCAACTTCATCATGTGTAAAATGAGCTTATATTAGGAGTGTTAGGTTATTGTAAAGTAACTTCCTGGATAAAAAATGCTGGGCTTACACAAGTAAGCTAACCGTGATTTTCCAATTAACTTCTCCTTGGTCTTAACAGTTTTATAATGACCTCACTTCCTGTGTCCCCTCGTTTCCATCATTAATCTTTGAAATAATCATGAATAACATCTAAGACGATACCAGTAACCTTTTTGAACTCGCTAGGCCTTACACTGAGTCCTGACTCTGCAATTTATTTATTAGGAAACCTTTAACAAGTTATTTTTTCAATCTAAACATTTATTTTCTAATCCTCAAAATGCAAATAAGTAATCGTTACCTAGAAGTGTTGGTGTGTGAGAATTTTAATTAATCCTCTAGGTACCGTGCAGGCTCTCAGAATTATATTGTTACTTCATTTCAATGACTTCATCACAATGCTCAATGTCTTGAAATAATCAGCCTCATTCAGCTTTATTCCATTCCCAATATACTTTATGTATTTTTAAATAAAAGAATATAGTAGAGTTTTAATTTTAAAAAACTTTTACTTTAAAATAAAAAATAAACACAAATTATAAAAAGAATCACTCATATTGCTTCCAAACTATAGACAGATAAGATTATTTGAACACTGAAAGTGTACCTCAGATTGAGCTATTAAGAATTACAATCCCACCAAGAAATATATTTTAAATTATTATAATGAACACACTAATAATAAGATAAAATTTGTTCACTCCTGAAAGATCCAAAACTGAATACTTAAGTACTATTTCAAAGCCTATCCTCATAAAATTCATAGAAATGTTCAAAAATATGATTTCTGAATAATGAAATACCATTTCAAAGCCAGAAAGAAAAGTACAGATTGGTTCACCGTTCAGCTCTTACATTATTACATTCAATAGGTTTATGTAAAAACCTTTCTGATCTCTTACTCTAACTCACTGAAGGAAAAGTTTGAAAACCAAAAAATCTAGAAGGCTTTTGGTTTTCTATTAAGTATCACCCGCATGCCTAATGTTAATAAATTATGACGTCTCTGGACTTGATTATGACGTTCTTCCTATTGTTCTTTTTTTTAAAAAAAAAAATTTTTTTTATTTATTTATTTTTTAATACAGAGGTTTTGGATTTCCATTCATTCATTGCTGCAATTTTCTCCCTTCCCACCCCTCCCCACCAGCTCGTTTCCCCCTCCGAAGAGAGAGAAAAAAGAAAAGAAAAAAAAAAGAAAAAAAATTCCTTCCTTGGTATACAATTCCCACGTCCCTTCCCCCCACCCCCCACCCCGAGTACACTTCTCTATGCAACCTTAATTCTGGATTCCTGTGCTAACCATAATACTCAATCATATATCACTTCTAATCTGTTCTTTCCCTCATCTGTTTCAATACAATATACATAATTTATCCGTTCTTTCTGTCATACCCCCACCCTGATGACAGACCCATTCTACAACAGTGGCACCATGCAGTATTTGTCCCTTTGTGACTGAGATATTCCACTCAGCATAATGTCCTCCAGGGTCACCCACTTTGAATAATATTGCATGAGTTCCTTGTTTTCCAATGCTGCGTAGTATTCCATTGTGTGGATATACCACAGCTTCTCTATCCATTCGTTTGTTGATGGGCCCTTAGGCTGCTTCCAACTCTGTGCTATTGTAAACAAAGCTGCAATAAACATGGGTGTGCATATATCGGCTTGGATGGCAGGCATGGTCTCTCTGGGGTATATTCCCAGTAATGGGAGTGCTGGGTCAAATGGTATCTCTATTTGCAATTTTTTGAGAAAGCGCCACACTGCCGTTGCCAAGACAGTTTAGGAAAGCAATGACTAAAATCAACATGAAGATCAATCAGTAAAAATAGGCTTGTGAGTACCTCAGAAAACAAGGCTACTTGCATATACTCTTAGTATTGATTGCTTTTTAAGAGTTACACCACTTTATTGAAATAAATATATGAGTGGATTTTATGAAAGAAGGAAACATTTATTAGAGTCATTTCCACTCTATGGGTGGCAGGAACAATTCCACTAATATTTACTGAGCATCTTGGAGCATTTTACATGCTGGAGCAGATAAGACAGAAACACAAGGTTACTGTTCTGGTGGATCTGATTTTAAAAAAGAAAATAATTAGAAACCATGTATAGGGGTTTACAGCATCAGCGGTTTTGTTTCTCGAGAGCAGTTTTCATTCTGTGGACACAGTGTTTCTGTTAACTGTAGCCAATTTGACACCCCTTACAAACAACAAGTTGTCGCTGTTGTTAAGTACAATTGAGTCACAGTCGACTCATAGTGACCCTATGAACTAAAGTCCTAGACACCTCCTGTATAATTTTCATCCTTTCTCCAGGTTCATAGTGTTTCCAGAGGCAAGCTATTGTGGAAGAGGATGCCACTCCTGCTTCCAAGCTTGTTTTAACCGAGGCGCTTCACCAAACACTATCCACCATGGGTAACCATTCTCTCATTTGACAGATTTAAAAAGAATTAAGAAAACTTCTCCAAAGTTAGAATGATAAAACAATGGCTGTCATGATAATCTAAACACTCAGCATTTCAGACAGAAGAGAACAGCTACTCTCAAAGCATTTCAACAAGTTTGGTTTATTAAAAATACCAAAACAGAGCAACTGAGTTCTTGAGTGCATATAACAGGGAGGAGAAGAGTTGGAAATGAGGTCAGAGAGTAGGGGATCCAAATGAAAGAACTGAGACTATTCTCCAATCACTATAACCAAAGACCAAGGTCGAGGTGTCCGAGTGATCACCCAGGTGGCTGTGCAGAGAAGACAGGATCAAGAGGCTAAGTGGCGATTCAGGGCTGTCACAATAATCCAAGCCAGAGATGATGAGTTTAAACTAGAACGGAAAGAGAAAATGTGGAGGAAGTGGTCAAAGCGGGGGCCTATAGAGGAAGACAAACCTTACACAACAAGCATGCAGATTTGGTGAGATTACAGCCATGCAGAGAGGGATCAGGCTTTTTTACTGGCGTCATGATGGAGCCTTTGATGGAGAAGGTAAAACTACAAAAGGAACAGATATGAGGCGGGATGAGGGGATTATGAATCTGTTTTACTCATTGCTCATTTTCTGCTTTGGCTATGAGCTAATTCAGTTTGTGTATGTAGTCAGACGAAGATACTAGGGAACAAAGGACCCATGCTCGCCTCCAGCCCCATATCGATTCTACTCATGGAATGATTCCATCAAATTAAATTTTCAGACCCAACTTAAAGATACAGAGATATGCTTTATCTTTCCCATCATTTGCCCTCCAAACAGAGATGCTCTTTACCTAGCACCTATCATCAGAACCAAGCAGCCAGATCAATCCTTGAAATCAGAGCCTCCAGAGTTTTCATGGAGATCTGGTCGTGTGTGTGTGTGTGTGTGTGTGTGTGTGTGTGTGTGTGTGTGTGTGTGTGTGTGTGTAGGCTATAGCACAGTGCTCAGACCCCTCAAAATCAGGAACTGTTGTTAGGCCAATTTGATTACACCACCAAGACTTCTCCAGGAAGGTATCCTACACCTTTCACTAATCAAAATAAAAGAGATTTTACCTTCACTTTAAAACAACAGTAACAACAATTTCCTGATTAGAGTCTGCAGGCCAGAATCACTAAGTTAAGTCCTTTATATGCTGAACTCATTCCATAATCTACGGAACAACCTATTGGGAGTTGATGAAAAGGAGACTCAGAATGTTGGAATCACTTGATCGTTGAGTTATGGGACTGAGACTGGAATGTTGACATGTTCTGTTCCCTTCAGCCATTTATTCACAAGTTTAGTCATCCAAGGATTTTTCTCCCCCTAAAGGCATGCCATGTAGCCGACTGAAGATGATCAGGAATTCTGTCGCTCAACTTAGTGAGAAATTGAGTTTATGTTCCTTTCCCTGGAGTTTGGGGCAGGGAGGCTGTGAGGCCCTGGAAAGTTCAAATGATGCTCAGCTGCTAACCAAAATGTTAGAGGTGCGAGACCATCCGAGGTATCTCAGCAGAAGAGTCAGTGATCTGCTTCAGACTGAGGCCAAGACTCACCTTGGAATTTTACGAGTGGCTTGAACGCTGCTATGAACCATTAACACGCAGTGAAGTCAACCCTTCCATGCAATAAGACATGGTTCTCCATACAATCATTTCTTGAAAACCTTGTCTCAAGTAAAACCAGTTGGCACAGGACCGTGGTACACAGAGTGTACACATCTTCCCATAATAAGTGGTGTCTCAGCCTACAGCCCTCCACATCAACTCCACTGTAGGGGCTGATTGTAAAGGCAATATTGGAAGAAGAAGAGACACATACTTCACACTGCTAAGAACCAACTCTTCTACACAAAGTAGATGATAGAGTTATCGTATGTGGCCTTTCTGTACATGAAGTAGGTGATAAGGGGTATGTGTGGTGTTCTTATACAGGAAATATGGGATAGAGTTGTAGTATGCGATGTTCTTGGATTTTAAGACTTCACTCCTACTCATAAAATTACAAACCCCCAAAATAAATACAAAGGGGAATATACATTTAATAGGTGTCGAACTTCTGTTTGGTTCTCCTCAATACGACAGACTAATTTCCTGGCATCTTTGAGACTTATTTTCTTTAAATATAGAACGGAGATGATTCCCACTGTAGACATGTGACATGGAAAGAATTATAACATTTGTAAACCTAGATACTAGGGCAGCGCTTACTGATGTGACTATTTTTTTATTTTTAATAAATTTTTTATTTTATACTGGTTTACTTACAAAGTTCACATACATTGTTTTTCACTGGATGATGATGTGACTCTCTTATTTAGACAGTGACAATATTCTTTTGTTTTTTAACTCTAAGGTGGTCAAATGAAGCCAATGTAATTAACTATAAAATCACTACCCAGACTTAAGTCAACAATGCTTCCCTAACTTCAAATGCACGAGAGGTGGGCCTGGGATCACAACAAGCTGCCTCCAGCCTCAAATCCGGGCATGTGATACAAACCGAGTCAAAGTGCTCCCCAGAATTTGAGGACTAGGAACTAAAGTAGAAAGGGCTCGACTTTGAGTCACTGAGCAAATCTTTCACGTACCGTCTTTCTTGTTACATAAGAATTCCTATTTTCTATAGGGAAAAATGGCATAAACAGAGCTGAGTAAAGGCGACAGAGGGTATAAACAAGGCCAGAAAACCCACTTGGGCCCCAGGTTCAACAATACCTCAAGGGATTCTATCCCTGGATGGCCACGTCAAGTGAGGGAAGCCTTCCTTTACCACTCAAGCTGATATGAGACCTCATTCAAACTGTCTGATGAGCTAATGTCTTAAAGGAATAAAACCATACCTATAAAGAACACCATGGGTAAGGGACTGAGGAGAGGGACAAGTGGGGGACCATTACTTTAAGAGTACAAAGTTTCTGTTAAGGACATACAACATTTTTAAATAGTTATGCATGATGGTTATGTAGCATATAACTGTGCATATAACTGATGCCAATGGATTATATTCTTAAACGTGGTTAAAATGCAAAATTTTATAGTTTTACAAGAAAAACTTTGAAGTAAACAATATCCTAGTTAAATAAGGTGCACATGCAGTTCTTTAAGCCACATCTCCAATTAGATTGTGCCCCGTGCCTTCTGGTTTAATCCCTCCCTCCCTTAATAAGCACATATTCTACATGGATTTTGGCCTTTACATTTCCAGTTCCAGAAGTGCGCTCCCCTCAGGATGCCAGGAAATGAGCAGAGAGGTGGGAGTCAAGGAGTAGAGGATAAATTCTCATTTGTGGACCACTGGCATGCCAGCTAACACCTCTAGCCTTAGCAAATACGCACAGTCCAGAGACCAGGAAGCCCTATTCATTACCTCTAAGGAAATAAATCTAGTGAGTAAGCTGGCAGGATATGTTAGGGACTCGAGAAGCACTGTAATTTCGATAATCAATTCAAAAGAAAATTAAATTTACTAATGGAGAGCACCACTATTTGTTTTCTAGACATATGTTAAGATAAAGCTGGTCTAAAACAAAAAATAGCCACCAAATCTCTTAACCTTCAGGCCTGGTGCAAAGGCATTACCTAAAAGGCACTTAATCATCACCAGTGAAGTAGGCATTAGTCTGCAGCTTTACCTCAGACCACTCAAAGTCTGCCCATTCGTCTTGTGCTGACCTTTTCCTTCAATGTCCCTAATGTCAAGGGAGCTGGACGTCTGTCGAGCGAAGTCGATCAGAGCAGCAGCGGACATTCCCACCAAAATACCATCCACAGGACAGACAGACAGACTGAGGAACACATTCCACCTGAACTCTAGTGCACCCTTCCCAAATCAGTGTCTGCACATGAAATATGTTAGTTCAGGTCACATTGGGCTCTACATTTTCCTCACCATCTTCCCCAGACAGAGGGAGCCTTTGGGTGATCCTGCCTCCATTTCTTTCCAGAGCTCCTGCGTCCACCATGGTGAGGCCCCTTTAATCTTCCAGTGGTCAGAGATGAAAGAAGCCACATTCTAATGCAGCAGAACCACCTGTTTCTCCAAAAGAGAAATCAAAACCCAGAGACGACAGCAGGCTCTCTTTGAAATACAGAAAATCCGGGCTTCTCCCAACAACTGCTTTGCAGACACACAAATGGTTTAAAGACAAAAGCAGGCTGTCAGATTTGTCAGGGTGAATAAGAAGCCTCGAGCACAGCTCTTAAGTCTTTCTTCTTGTGGTTAGGAACGTCTGCCCCAGTCCATGCAGCCTCGAGGCAAACGAGGCCAGGAAGATACAGCAAGACTGCTGGAGAGAGCGAGGGAGAGGGCACTGTACCAGCCACGGGGCAGAGTTTCCACGCCAGCAGCCAGGACCACGCACAGAAGGCAGTGGTGACATGGGTCCCGAGGCTCCTCCCAGAGTCCCAGGCTTTGCATTTACACCCTGGCCTTAAAGGGAGTATTAATGAGCATGTGCTAAATATCCAAGCTGTTGAGACTTACTCATTCATAATCAACGCCCATGGAGGCCGCAGTCAACATACAGTGCCACGCTAAACCAGACAAATTGTAAAGGACTTCTCCAAGAGTTAAAAAGCCGTCATTTTGCGGACTAAAGCTCAAGTCATGACATTTTCCGTCATTTCCTGTGTATGCAGAACCCACAAATGAATAAGGAAGCGTGAGGAAGGACATGCTTGAATCGTGGTGTTGGTGAGAAACACTCAGTCCCCGGGGTCTACAGAAAGAAAAAGCCAGTCGGTCGTGGAAGAGGGGCAGTGTGGATGATCTTTAGAAGGGAGATGGTAAGGCATGATCTCGTTTTATTGAACATGTTCTCAGGAGGGACCAGCACTAACGAAGGATTTAATGCTTGAACAAGTAAAGGATTCTCAAAACAATGAGGGAGATTCTAAGAATAATTACTGACACAGTGTCTGGGTTGATGGGTTCATACAACAGAGGTGGGGGAGGGTCCTGGACACAGTTTCGTTTAGTTTCGTTGGACAGAGAACTTCTAAGAAGAGGAACCTACTCCAGGGTCCCTCACACGAGGTGCTGGACGTTGTTCCACAGTTACTGGACGCATCAAGATGGAAAAATATTCTGCCCATGTTAAAGAATCTTGTGACAGAATTGGGAGAGACAGCCAGTAAATAATGCATGAATAAAATGTATAATGCTTTAGAAAAGAAAAAGTATTACAGGAGATCAAATGGTAAATTTTCAATTTTCAATTGAAATTAGGGAGTATCTGTGAAAATGTGAAAAATAATAAGGAAGGACTGGAAAAAAGCCATGTTCCTCAAGGAAAGAACATTACTGGCAAAGGAAGTAGCAGGGGTGAATAACCAGAGGGACAGGCAGGTTCACAGAGAAGCAAGAAGGTCAGTGTGGCTGGAGGGCGCCAAGTGAGAGGGCAGAGAGGCCATTAGGGTCCATTTATCCAGGACCTTGGTAAAACTTCAGCTTCCCTTCTGAGAAGAAGTATGTGGAGAATTATGACCCAAATTATGAATGATATAACATGGCTACTGAGCTGAAAAAAGACAGAAGCAAGATCCTTCGTTAGGAAGTTACTGCAGTAATATGACCTCAGATTTTATAGGAATTCTATATGCATCTTTAATTTCTAATAGTCTCCCTTCAAACAATATCATATCACTTCATATAGAATGTAAGAACCTTAGATTACTTCTGTTCTTCCCTCCTCTCCTTTATTCTATAATACATGTTTTACTCTTACATATATTATGGTCAATCTCCTCCCAGGCAATTAGCTGCCTCTGAAAACACACCAGAGGTTAAGCTCTGACTTGATGGTACACAACAACAATACTGAAAATTATTTTTCACAGAAATATACTGATTAGATAAAAATTATTTATTTACTCATACATTTAATGGGTCCTACATTCATCATTCTGTTGTATAGACTCTGATTTCTACCTGGTATTACTTTCCTTCATACAAAAGAATTTTCTTTATAATTTCTTAAAGAACAAATATACTGGGTCACTTCTCTCTGCTTCTCATGCTTCATTTTCTCAAATTTATTTTCAACGGATCTAGAATAAGCTATTTCTCCTACCCAGCCTATTAAAGAGGTCATTCCATTGTCTTCCTGTCTGCATTGTTTCCAACACTGAATCACTGGTCGTTCTGTGTGTTAAAGTGTCTTTTTCTTTGGCTGCTTTAAAAATCTTTTTAGACTAATTCTTTTCAACAATTTGAATATTATGTTCTTGGAAGTCATTTTCTTTGTATTCATTCTGCTTGCAGTTCACTCAGCTTCTTGTATCTGTAGCTTTAGCATTTTCATCAATTTTGGACATTTTTAAGCCTTTTGTTTCTCTCTGCCCTATCTTTCTTACTGGCATTCCTATTACATTTATGTTAAACCACTTCATAATTTTTTCCCTGAAAGGTCTAATCTGCTGTTACACTCCTCCAGCATACTTTTATATTTGCTTCTCACTTTACAATCTCATTTTATTTTTATTTTTCCAATTTACCTATTCATTATGCTTATTTGTTAAGTTTCTGTGTATATTTATCAGAAGTGTTTTCAAGAACTTTTTGGACAATTTCATTATGTCTGTAATTCCTGTGTCTGAGTCTATTATTTTTCTTCTAATGGCAGGTCATATTTCCCTGTTACTTAGAATGTTGAGCAATTTTTCATTAGAATGGGTGATTAGAATGCAAAGGTTGGGAACAAGGAAGAATAATCAGTAGTCAGGAAAAATTGACTTGGTAACAGAAATGAGGCTGGAGAAAGAATGATAGAATCCTGTACAGTCAATGATATATTCACTGCAAAAATCTTTTCTAGGAAACACTAACGGCGACTATACACATGGACCTCACCTGATGGCTTATATAGGAATAGAACTGATTACTTATGTGGCAAAATCATGGGAGAAATCCAATATCAGCTGTGAAAACTAGGCTATGTGCTGATTGTGGATCAGATCATCAACTACTTGTATACAAGTTCAAACTGAAACTAAAGAAAATCATATCAGATCCATAAGAACCAAAATTTAACCTTGAGTCTGTATCTCCTGATTTTAAAGACTATCTCAAGAAACAGCTTTGAGGCCTTGAATACTGCTGAGTGAAGACCAGATGAGCTGTGGGGAAATGCCAAGAATATAATCCATGAAAAATGCAAATTATCATTATGAATACAGAGAAAGAAGAAAAGACTAAAACAGATGTCAGAAGATACTCTAAATATTGCACTAGAGTGCCAAGAAGCCAAAGCAAAGGGAAGAAATCAAGATGTTAAAGAGCTGAACAGCAGATTCCAAAGGGTAGCATGGGAAGACAAAGTATTATAATGAAATGTGCAAAGAGGTAGAGTCGGAAAATCGAAAGGGATGAATTAATTTGCTTGGCATTTCTTAAGCTAAACGAACTGATGAACAAATTCAAGCCTCGAGTTGCAATACTTAAGAAAGTTGTAGGCAGAATATTGAATGAGCCAGGAAATATCAAAAGAAGATGGAGGAAGTATACGGAGGCACTATTCCAAAAAGAACTGGCTGACACAGGAGATTGATAGCATTTCAACTGACTTATTTTAACAAACAGATGCTGTCCTGTATGTGCTCACCAAGTTGTGCCAAGAAATCTAGAGGACAACCACCTGGTCAACTGACTGGAAGAGATCCATATTTGTTCCCATTCAAAAAAGAAAAAAAAAAAGGTAATCTGACAGAGTATGGAAATTATCAAACAACATCATTACAATCACACAAAAGCAAGATCTTGCTAAAATTACCAAAAACAACTGGAACAGCTCAGCAACAGAGATCTGCCAAATGTGCAGGCTGGGTTTAGAAGAGGCTGGAGCACTAGGGACATATATGATAGCCAATGTTAGATGGATCTTAGCTAAAAGCAGAGAGCACCAGAAGAATGTCTGTCTGTGTTTCATTGACTATGCAAAGGCATTTGACTATGTGGTTCACAACAAAATGTGGCAAACTCCAAGAAGAATGGGAATCCCAGAACACATGGTTGTGTTTATTTGAAACCTCTACATGGAACGGGAGGCAGTCATCAGCACAGAGCAAGCAAACACTGTAAGTCTCAAAATCAGGACAGATGCATCTTATCTCCATCCCTTTTCAATCTATATCCAATACAAATCATCCAGGGGTCTGGGCTCTATGGAGATTTATGGAGGAATGTAGCATCAGGATTGGAGGTAGAGTCATCAACAACCTGCATTATACAGATGATACAACCTTGCATGCCAAAACTTAGGAGGACCTGGGCATTTGCTGCAGAAGGTCAAGGACTTCAGGCTTCAGCATGGATTGAAGCTCAACCTCAAGAAAACAAAGATTCTCATCACTGGGTCAACTGGCAGAATCATGATAGATTGTGAAGAGATTTGAGATTGTTAATAACTTCTGTTTGCACAGTCAGCACTCTTAGTACCAGCTGCCAGGAAATCAAAAGACAAATTGCACTGGGAAAATCTGCTGTAAGGGACCTCTCCACAGGACAGAAGAGCAATGTCGGTCTGGAGACTAATGTACCTGATCCAGGCCATGATCCTCACAATTACTTGTTATGCAGCAAAGAGGTGGAAAATGACTTAAGGATGATAGAAGAAGAATTGATACTTTTGAGCTGCAGTGTTGGAGGAAAGTATTGAATATACATGGACTGCTAAAAGAATAAACAGGTCCACCCTGGAGAGGCTAAAACTAGGCTGCTCCTTGGAGGCAAGGATTCTGAAGCTCTGTGTGACATTCTTTGGACATGTTTCCAGGAGGGACTAGTCCTTGAAAAGACATCACGCTTGGAAGGGGGTAGGGACAGCATAAGAGAGGAAAATGCTGGATGAGATGGATGATTCAGTGACTAGGGTAACAGGGTAGGTGTGTCAGAGACAATAAGGTTGGCTCAGGATAGAGCAGGGTTCAGAGCTGTCAGAGTTGACCCAACAGCACATAGCAACATCAACAAACATATGAATGGTATGTTGTTAAGGGTGTAATTTTTTTTTCCTTCTAAGAGATGTGAATTTTAACGCTATTTGAAGATAGTCCTAATTCTTTGAAGGCTTATTTTTAAGTTCTGGAGAGGTTGGTCTCTAACAGCCTCTACTTTCCAGTTATTGTGGTCTAACTACTAAGATACAGTAAGTTTCTAAGTTCTCCTCCATATGAGCTGTTCAGTAAAGGATTTCCAACGTGACCTGTTAAACTTGAACATCTTTCAGCTCTGTACGAGCTCTGAGAAGCGAATAGCTCATAGCTACCCAGTCGCTCCATTCCCAGCTTGGTGGAATTTCACTCTCTCTATACACATCTTCATAAGCAGAAAAGACAAAAGGAGAATCTTCTGCACATCTCTGGAGCTCATGTTTGTCATAGATTTTTTTTTCTTCCTTCTTCTCTGGAGGTCTGTACCACCAGTGTCAGTCTTCTCCTTTAACGTTTGTAAATTCCAGTTTCTATCTCTTGGACTCAGCAGTGTACTTGGACTTTGGGTGAGCTTCGCTCTTTGTGCACAGAAAAGTGCCTGTGGACCCCATGCTGCAGAGCTGATCAAGTGTGTGTCTCCCTTTTCTCAGTGAACAGAAGCCACCTTGTTTGTTATATAATATCCAAAAATCTCTATTTTCTAGCATGTTCCATTTTATAGCTATTTCTGGCATGCAACAAGGTCAAAATGAAAAGAGCTTGAAAGAGAATTAACCACACAGGTTCAAAGAAAGGAAGAGGCACACCCAAGGTCACACAGCTATTGACAGCAGCACTAGGCTGCGAATCTATGTTTCATGAATCTATGCTCAAAGCCTTTCCTGCTTCAGCATGCTACCTCTTATATAATGACTGAAGAGGAAGGATGGTTGGTTGGACTTCTAGGGCTGGCTTAACAGAACACCCAAACCACCGTGGCTCAAAACCAAGAAATGTATCCCTCATAGTTCGGGAGACCAGAAGTCTAAGATCAAGATGTCAGCAATGTCAGTTCCTTCTGGAAGGTCTGAAGACGTTTCTGTTCTTTGATTCTCTCCCAGACTTGAGTGGTTCTTGAAAATCTTAACCATTTTTTGGCTTGTCGTTTAATCACCATCACCTTGTCTCCATACTCACATGGCCTTCTCTTTATATGGCTGTATCTTCTCACCATCTATAAGGATACTTGTTATCAGACTTAGGGATTACCCAATTTACCTAAGATGGTATCATAAGGAGACCCTTCACTTAGTTACCTCCTCAAAACTGTTTCAAAACAGGGTCACATTCATAAATACTGGAAGTTAAGACTTGGATGAATCTTTAACAGGGAGGTCAGGAATTACAATTCAACCCCTTAAAGATATTGTTGTTGTTTTGTGCCATCAAGTCCGAAATGACTCATAGCTGATCCTCCAGCAGGTTTTCTTAGGTTGTAGATCACACAGAAGACTGCCTATCTCTTGCAGAGGAGCTGGAGGATTCGAACAACCTGTCTTTGAGTTGGCAGTGCATATCCTTAACCACGAGTCCATGAGAGCCCCCTCATTAAAGGGAGCGAGGGCCCACAGTCCAGCCAAAAATGCAGGGGAGAAGATGGGGTATTTGCCTCATGTAGACACTGAGCCTGACCTCAGCTGGGTCTGTTTTGCAGAATCTGGCGGGGTTACCACAGAGCTCTAGGACCATGAGGAGGAAGGCAGCGCTAGATTGACAATGACCGTTCTGCCCAAGCACAATCACATTAGCAGCTCCACCTTCTCAGCACCTTCTGCATTATGCATCTAACACCACTGTTAATTTGGCTCAATCACCCAAGATGTAAGAAAGAATGATTGCTTTCATTTAAAATAACCTCTTCTTTCTCTAATAACCCCATTAGTCATGACAATAGTCTTGAACTTTGAAAACAAAGATGTACTAAGCATCAGTTCCTGACAAGCCCTTCCCTATGACACAAGGAATATCATCACCGGCCTGACAGTGTTCCTTCTGTGAGATGACTTAATGTCACGGCAGAGGCTTCACCAGGCATGAAAGAAAATCTATTAATTATGTAATATCTAGTTTTATATCTCACGTTTCACTAACCAATGACCCTGTTTTACACCATAAACTTTTGGTCTTCCTTCCAACTTTCTGAGGAGGATTAGATCGTACTTTGTGAGACAGAGGAAACATCAACAGGAAAAATCATCACCCATGAAAAATTAGCCATTAAGCATTATGGTAGGTTGGTAAAGGCACTTCATTTAAAATTTCATTCCAGTGTAAATAACTGTGCTGTGTTAATTTGTTAGGGGGGAAAATTAACTTGTTAATTCAGTCCTAAGATTCTGAAGTCATGCTCTGAAACATCATTTTGTACAAACAACTTTCACCTTCAATCTCACCTAGGCTGTAAGTCCTACCGGGTATTGAACAGAGGCAGTAAATTCCATTTGCTTTATGACCTGGACCAAACATAAGCAGTAAGTGAGGGCAAACAGAACACCAGTTGACCTCCTCTGATCTCTAATGTTGATTTACCCAAAACTGGAAAATCGAGTTGAACACTGATAGCAAAAAGAAAGAGGCTTGTTTTTAATAAAAAAAAAGAAGAAAAAAAAAAAGAAAAGAAACCTGCCGATATCATCCCTCGTTGTGCTGCGACCTCTAACCCTGGGTTGGAATGTAACAGTCAACAAGCACAAAACTCAAGACAAACACGCTGTTTTCAAGTCAGTGCTGACCTACTGTGTGCTCCCCTCGGGTTTCTGAGGGTGCAAATCTTACCAGAAGGAGAATGCTCCCCTTCCTCCTGTGAAGCCATGCTGGAGGATTTGAACTGCTGGAGATGATCAACCGTTAGGTTAACAGGGCAATTCACTGCGACTACAGCATCAGAGCTCCTTCCAAACAAACCTAACTACACACACGGCACCGTGTCGTGGGAAAGAGGAAGATATGGGAGAATGTTCACTTAATGTATCTAAAATGAGAATCATGAACTAGAAAACCCTGAGTATGTCATTGCAAGATAGGCAAAGGCTGTTATATCAGAAAATGAGCCAAGGTCTAAGTGCAAGGCAGTCCCAGAAAGCTGGAGAGAGAAGTGAACGTACACACACTAGCAAGTCCCAGGCCCTCAAGTTAAAACCAGGAAAACAACGGGCAATCTCCTCTGTCGTGATGTAAAGCCCGAGGGTCACTGGAGGGTCAGCAGTCAGTCAGTTCCATCTCTACAGCAAGGAGTTCTGAACAGTGCCTCTAAACGTTTTTGTTCTAATTTTTCCACTTCTAATTAAGGCTTTTGAAGCGCCCTCTCACATACTTTGGGCAAATCGCCAGGAAGGGCCAGTCCTTGGAGAAGGACATCACGACTGTAAGGGAAGATGGACAGCACAGGAGAGGAAAACCCAGGACGAGATGGACTGACTCAGTGACTGGAGAAATGGGATTAGGTCTGTTGAAACCCAGGACGAGATGGACTGACTCAGTGACTGGAGAAATGGGATTAGGTCTGTTGGAGATGAGGAGATTGGCTCAAGATAGGGCAGGGATAGAAGTGATGTAGGAAGGGTCACTATGAGTAGCAGGCAACTTGATGACACAGCAACAACAATAACAATTCATTTACCACATATAAGACAGAGTAACTTTTAAAAACATAAATCTCTCAGTGTCACTTGGAATCCAACCCAATCCCTTTACACCTGCCTATGAAGTCAAGCATTATCTAACCTCTTTCTTTTCTCAATCAGTGCCTGAAACACTCTTCCTTGACCCCATGCTGTAACCTTATCAGACTCCTGTAAACTCCCCAAACACCAAGTTCTGCAGACTTGAGGACATGTTCACACACCCTAGCCCCAACCCCAACCCTTCCATCAGTAATGCTTTCTCTTTTTTCTGTAAGGGCCTGATCTTCTGTATACTTCAGAGCTCTTATTAAAAGCCACCTACGAAAGGGAGCCCTTCTTTATATAAATGGCACTTATTTGTCCCATCTAAGCTAGGGCTTTTTAATCCTCTGTATACTCTCTATAGCAGCTCTCTAATTATTTCCTTCATTTGCTTTAAGGATATCAAGTTTTAATGATTTTTTTAATTTGGTTACTGGCTATTAATTACTGTGATCTCTCATCCAAAAGTCAGTCAGGACCGAGTCTGGCATTGTCTCTGAATCACTGCTGTCATAGTGGCATTTAGCACACAGTGGGCATGCAAAACCTAGCACACAGTGGGTACACAACACCTAGCACACAGTGGGTATGTGACAACTTTTCGTAACTTATAAAAATGAAGGACACTGATAGCACTATTCTCCTTACCCAGAAAGGACAAAGAAGATTCTGGGTACCGTTTGAGGCCATTATTCAATATGCCAAAAGCAAGCTTGCACTTGAGGGTGGCAGCGACCCCGGGAGTCATTAACTCTTGTGCTCTAGCACTCTGTGTTAAACAGCACTCTATTCCTCAAGGGAGAATTAAAGTCAGCCCTGCTTGAAGAGAGAACTAGATGACATAACCCAGCCCCTTAAAACTTCTAATTTTATAAAAAATCCATAAGCTCTCATTCTCACAGCACTCTGATAACTAGGTAATTACTGTTTTAATGAAAAAGGAACCCTTTTTATGTCTGTTCTCATTGAATTATGGACCTCAGAATTGAACTAGACTATAATAGATATCAAGTAATGCTAAGTGTCACTTCCTAGCAAAGGAGAAAAATCTGGAGTGAGCCTTGTAGATTCGAGGGACAGGGCTGACAGGATGCCAAGCCCAAAAAAGCTCTGCCGTAAGCCGAGTTCTGCATGTCCACCAAGGGCCCTTCTCGGCTTACGGGCCAGCCTTTAACAGAGCAGACAGTGCATCTTGGAAGGAAGTCATTCTTTTAAAAACTTTGCATAATTTCCCACTGAGGCTCTTCTTGAAAGGCTTGCTATTGTATTTGGGGCTGATGAGACTTTTACCTTCACAGAGATGTGAAGAGACCTCGCGGTGAGAGTTAACAGCGTGTGTCCAGATGTAGGTGACTGGTTGCTGGCATTACCGACAGGTGAGCAGACCCAGCAATGCGGAGCAGGCTGGGGCAGGAGCCTGGCTTGTGGGCAGTGGGGACAAGTCAGCGGGTTGGCCCTAGGGTGGGTACACTCGCTAGTCCTTTGGAGTGAGGACTCTTACAGTGATAGAGGGGACGAGAAAGAGAGGTCCCCTCAGACAAGGTCTACTGTCTAACTCCCCCTCCCAGAGCTCATTCATGATGTACAGCTAAAGCTACCCAAGTTATTGCACTGTTATCCTGTCTCTTTAAAAGAAAGATGCTGTCAGTTTTAGATTATTTATTATTATTTATTTATATTATTATAATCTTGGGAACCTTTGCCTTTTAGACATCAGCACTGGAAAGCATCATTCTTTTCAGTTGAGCTACAGCACAGAGTAACGAAAGTAGCCTCGAAAAGCTGGGCAGCTTCTTTCTCTGAACGTCTACACACACGGCCTCATCTCCAGTGTCCAAGGTCACGTCCCTTCTCTCTCTTGGTGGACACAGATTATAGTGAGGCTACATTAGCTAAGAAAAATCCCCTGCTGACAAATAATGCTTTTGAAAAGTCACTCAAAAAGGGTGCCTCTGTCGATAGCTTTATTAAATTAAATTGCCACATCTCTGTGAAGCTAAAAGTCTCTCGGTTGTGGTTAAAAGTCTGGTCAGGCCCAAATACAACAGAAAGACTTTCAAGAGCCATACTTTGCCCCAACCGGTCTCACCATGCATAGAGTCAGAACTATAAACCCAGGGTCCCCAGCCCATTAGCCATTTCCTTCCGGTGTGGGGCAGGAGCTCCCATGTGAAGTCAACACCACAAATAAATGAGAGCCAGAGCCTCCACTGACCAGCAAGTGATGAGGATACGGAAGCCATGACACTGAAGCAATGTCGTGAAGTTAAACAGCTGGGCAGAAGGTTTCAGTGTGAACGTTGACCAGTGTACAAGGGAATACAAATACAACATTACTGGGTGTTGATGTTTACATAGGCTTTCTAATGGGCATTCTGACAGCTTCCAGTAAGTGGAAAATTCAGATATCCTTAAAGTTAGTGTTTTCTAATCTACATAGTCTAGAGAGAGATTTTTCACATGCACACAGAAAGGCTCAATATAGGACTATTTATTACAATAAAAATATCAGCAATCACCAAAAAGTCCTTCTTAATGGGAATGGTTACACCTACTTCTGTGTCTCAGTGGGAAGCAGATTTACACTTCCACCAACCGAGCACAAGATCAGCCCATAACACAAACAGCATGGTGCCACATGTAGGACAAAGGGAAGGTCTGTAATACAGTCTTCATTAAATACATGCTGTGTGTGTGTGTGTGGTATTGCTGTCTAGTAGGGACTGACTCACGGCTGACCCTTAGCGGGTTTGTAGAGCTGCAGACCACACAGAGAATGCCCATCTCTCTCTCTCTCTCTCTCTCTGTGTGTGTGTGTGGGGGGGGGTTATTGCTGTCTAGTAGGGACTGACTCAGGGCTGAACCTTGGGCAGGTTTTCAGAGCTGTAGACTGCACAGAGAATGCCCATCTCTCTCTGTCTGTCTCTCTCTCTCTCTCTCTCTCTCTCTGTGTGTGTGTGTGTGTGTGTGGTATTGCTGTCTAGTAGGGACTGACTCAGGGCTGAACCTTGGGCAGGTTTTTCAGAGCTGTAGACCGCACAGAGAATGCCCATCTTTCTCCCTCCAAGCTGCTGATGGATTCGAACTGCCAGACAAAGACCACCTGTGGGTCAGCAGTGCAGGTCCTTGCAGACTCGCCACACAGCTCCCCATGTGCACACTGTTGTCATTATGTACCATTCGGTTGAAACCAACTCACAGCTGAACCTCCAGTGGGTTTTCAGCAGCAGGAAATCACATGAGGAGACTGCCCGTCTTTCTCCCAGAGAGCCTCTGATGGGTTTGAACCACGTGCCCTTGAGGTTGCAGCACAGCTCCTTACCAGCAGGCCACCAGAGCTCATTTATGTGCATAGACGTATTTAAGTGCACATTAAAATGCTATTAAAGTCTTTTTAAGTTATCTATCCAGTGTTGTTAAGTGCTCCTGGTTTGGTTCTGAGCCAGTAGGTGTAGGCATGAGGTCCACCCAGTAAGTGGGAAGTCTTCCTCTTTCCTCACTATCTACCTCACCAATCCCTCCTCTGGAGGAACTGATTTCTCCAGTACATCAGTCTCCAGGAAGGAGACCCAGGTGCATGAGGTCCTGGTCTCCGGAGAGACCCAGGTGCAGACTAAAGCCAGGAGAAGGGCTCTAACCGGTCTCCTTCTAAGAGCACTATATTCCAAGACACGTTCATTCTTCTGACAGCAAGCAATACATTCTGTACCAACATTATAATTCAAATCGTCAATTTTTCTTGGGTCTTTGTTCCATTTTCACATACAATATGTGGGGATGACTGAGAACATGACCATACCTTGAGGAGGCGAACCTGAGGACTCCAAGGTACAGCTTTGGTTATAATACTTAGGGAGAATTCACAGCAGATTTGGCCAATGCAATGTATCATTTGATTTCTTTTCAATATTTTTTTTCTTATTCATTGTTGCACATTTTCTTCCATCATTTGATTTCTTAGTCATGATGCCGCTTGTTGGCCCATGTGTGAGGATTTTCGCTTTCTTCATGTTGAGGTGAAATCTGTACTGAAGGCTGTAGCATTTGATTGTCATCAGTAAGTGCTGTAAGTCAAGCAAAGCTGTGTCTTGCACATCTCAGGGTGCTGATGAAGGGATATTCCTCCAATCCTGATGCTGCATTCTTTTTCACATAGTTCAGTTTGAGACAGTACAGTGAAGCATTACAGCCCCAACGAACACCTTCTCTGACGTTATGCATGTAGTGTCTGCTGAAATGCTTGATTCCTGGTCTATGTACAAGTCCCGCCTGCCCACGACTATATGTTCCAGAATTCCCATTCTTTGCAATTTTATCTACAATTTGTTATGATCCAAACAATGGAATATCTTTACACAGACAAGAAAACATAAAGAAACACCTTTCTTACATGCTTTACTCTCCTCCAAGATCCATCTGATATTAGCAGTGATCTCTCTACGTCCTCTTCTGAATCCAGTTTGAATTTCTGCAGGTTCCCTAATGGACTATCTCAATTGTTTTGGTTTGTTGGTTGTTTCTTTTTGGTTTTTTTTTCACCAGTTGTTTTAACGTATCTTCAGGAAGATAATTTGCATGTGATACTTTTTGTTTTGTTTTTGTCTCTGAGTGAGAGTTTTAGAAATCATGACTTTCACTCACATACATTTTGTTTTCCAACAATGCATTGATAACCCATTTGCTTATTCACATGCACTTATTTTTCTGAAACTAATTATAATTTAATTGAATAGCCCTTGCACATTTTATAACATTAATTGCATTTATTAATGTAATTAATTACAATGTCTAATCATTCCCTTACTGTACATTGCCTTTTCCTTCATTGAACTTATCCATTCACTGTTTTGCTTTGCTTTTTTTTTCATTTAAGGCTCATAAATCATATTGATTTTTAATACAATCACTCATAGACTTTTTATTTTATAGCATTAATTACTGTTGATTAACAGAGTTAATTTACTACAATGTCTATTCAACCCCTTATGGTATGATGCCTTTCCTTTCCCCTTGTGGGTGATATTAATGATACTGTTCAATGATTTCCATTTCTGGATTATCTTTCTTTGGAATATGTACAAATATGAATCTTTTTCAATTGATTAGCTACATAGCTGTATTTCACAGTTCTTGGCACAGACAAGGTAAGTTTTTCCACCATTACTAAAGTATCTCAGTTGAAACATCAATTCCTGAAGCCTTATTTTTCATGAAAGCCTTCAGTGTAATTTGAAACAAATGAATTTCCTAAATGTGCTGTATACATACAATAGAACATTACTCTCTTAACATCAGGAACCAAGGCTTGCTCTGGGATATAACAAGGATGAACAATGAACACATCATGTTAAATGAAAGCAGCAGACGTAAAGTGCTTCCTATGATATGGTTCCATTCCTAGGAAATGTCTCTAGAGATAGAAAGTTGACTCATGGTTGGCAGGATTTGGATGGGAAGAGGAACGAGAGGCACTGCTAAGGACTGATGAAAACAACCTAAAACAAGACAGTGTGACGGGGTGTGCCACACTGTCCTGAGGACTACGCTGGCAGTGTTTGAAAGGGTACGTGCATGGCTTCTCAATAAAGCTCTGATTAAAAAGGAAGTGAAAACTGTAAAAGACTTGAAGGATAAATACAAAATAAAAATATGGTTACTTTGGTGGAAAGGGTTAAGCCATTTTAATTTTCATTTCATCTATTTTTTTTTCATTTTCTACTAGGTTATTGACAAAACTTGAATACATTGTTTTCAAGAACAAATTCACCACCACCCCCATCAAATTGTACAAACCCATGATTAATCCCCCTCTCCCCTCACACATCGTCATCCCTCTGCTTCTAGCCTCTCCCACGCCTTCTTGGATCCTCATATTCATTCTACCATAATGGTTTTGTACAGTATTTATCCTTGTGGGACTGAGTTAGTTCACTCAGCAAAATGCTCTCCAGTCCCTCCCAAGTTAGGTAATGTTGTTGCTGTTGTTATGTGCCATTGAGTCACTTGCAACTCATAGCAACCCTATGTGCAACAGCCCTAACCTCTGCTGTCTTGTGCCAATAGCGCCGTCTTCGATACACCCATGCCAATTACCCCAGTCACTGAATCAATCCACCTCATAGAAGGCCTTCCCCTCCTGCGCTGTCCCTCCACCCTACCAAGCATGATGTCCCTCTCCAAGGACCGGTCCTTCCTTACAACATGTCCAAAGTATGTTAGATGGAGCCTCAGAATCCTTGCCTCCAAGGAGCCACTGGTTTAACCCTTTCCAGGATGAATCTGTTCATTTTCCTACCAGTCCATGGTACACTCAATACTCTTCTCCAGCACCAAAGCCCAAAGGCATCAATTCTCCTTCTATCCTCCTTAGTAACTGTCCAACTCTGATGCATAACAAGTGATCACAAAGACCATGGCCTGTATCAAATGCACCTTAGTCTCCAGAGAGACACCATTGCTCTTCAGTACTTTGGAGAGGTCCCCACCAGCAGAATTTCCCATAGCAACAATGTCTTTTAATTTCCTGGCTACTGGTGCCAAGAGTGTTGACTGTGGAGCCAAGCAAACTAAAGCTGTGAGCCCAGATAGCTTAGTGAGTAGAGCATCAGTTAGGTAATAATTTACAAAATCATTGTTCCTGAGTGCTGCATAGTAGTCCATTGTGTGAATGTACTATAATTTCTCAATCTATTCTTTTGTGGTTGGACATTTGGGCTGTTTCCATGTTCTTGCGATGGTGAATAATGCTGCTATGAACACTGGTGTAGAAATCTCAGTTTGTGCCTCAGTTCTCATTTCCTCGGGGTATATTCCAAATAGTGGAATAGCTGTACCATATGGAATTTCTATGATCAGCTTTTTGAGGAAGCTCCAAATTGCCTTCTAGAATGTTTGCACCATTTTACAATCCCACCAACAATGTTTAAGAGTTTCTTTCTCATCACATCCTCTTCAGCATTGATTACTTGCTGCCCTGTTAAACTTTGCCCCTGTTACTGGAGTGAGATGGTACCTCATTGTGGTTCTGACTTTCATCTCTCTTATTGCAGTGATTTGGAACCTCTTCAATAAATGGTGCTGGCAAAACTGGACTTCCACCTGCAGAAGCTGAAACAGGACCCATATCTCACACCAAACACGAAAATCAAATCAAGGTGGTCCAGAGACCTGGGAGTAAAGCCCAAAACTGTAACATTCATAAGAGACAAACTGAGATCAAGCTTGGAAGATAGTCCAAGGTATAGAGAGACTGCCAAATACAACCAGAAGTCCACAATCTGAAGAGGATAAAGTTGATGCATGGGACCTTCTAAAGATTCAATCTGCGTGTGCATCAAAAACTTTTTCCAACAGGGTGAAAAGAAAACCTACAGACTGGGACCAAACATTTGACAATACCATCTCAGACAAGAGTCTTGTAGCAAAAGTTTACAGAATACTCTAGGCCTCCACAAGAAAAAGACTAATAACCCAATTACAAAATGCGCAAAAGCCATTATTTTAATAAGGAGAATGAGCTCGTGCATGGTAATTACTGATACAATTTAAAATACACTGACAAAGGAAAGCATGAATGCCAATACATATCACTCACCACGGTGCTGGGAATGCGAAAGGCATTGTGGCATTTTCACAAAACCCAATTTACAATTAAGAACAGATATTCATTGAAGTAAATGGGCATTTTTTAAAGTACTGTTCAGGGTTCCTTGTCTTCCAGAAGCTGACGGTGTATTTAAGATTAGAGACAAGTGCACAATTGTTCAACAGCGTGCCGAACGCTATAGCAACAGCCTTCACACGCAGCTAGGGAAGCAAGGCGGCAGGGGCTCAGGGGAGAAGGGCTGAACTTTAACAGATAAGCAGAAGCCAGCCAAGCAGAGACGCTAAGGAGAGACAGGCAGCTGAGAGTGTGCAGGGAGCCTGAAGGGGCGCTGGTGTGGGGGGCGTTCCGAGAGCGGTATCCACTGCAGCCTGGGCTGGGACAGATGTTTTGTCGGGGAGAGTCTTGAAGAAAGACAGGTAAATTGGAACTAGACAGAAAGAATATTACCTTGCTAAGGAGAAAGGACTTTACTTCTTAGGCGAGAGAGCAGAGCAGGAGAACGGACCAGACCAGCTGAAAGGAGACTGCAGACTGGGAATGGGTGAATGCCCAGGAGGAGAGGGGCAGTTAGCATGGGCAGAGCGGGAGCAGTCCATGACCCAAGGCTGTGGGAAGCAGAGGGGCGTGGGAGTGGCTCCCAGAAACCATTAGCTGTCAGGCACACAAGAAAGATCACAGGCAGACTGCTTGGCCCTCAGGAAAGCCAATGGAGATGAAAGGCAGCTTTTCGTAATCAACAGGAGAAAATATGCCCTGGATGTTGTGTGCCTCTGAGCAGACCACCCGTGAAAGCCCACCTATGTTACGTGCTGGGGTGGGAGAGGTGTGTCAGCATTGAGGGGTGCCCTGGATAGTGCATGCCTCTGAGCAGACCACCCCTGAAAGCCCACTGATGTTACCATAATACGTGCTGAGATGGGAGAGGTGTGTCAGCACTGAGGAGTGCACACCACGGTAAGTGCCACACACTGTTCCAAGGGCTTTACACAGAGAGTTCCACTGAATCCTCAGAATAAAAACAGGAAAGTAAGGTTAATGGAGATGAAGAAACAATGCACACCCAGGTACTAGGCCTTCAATGCCAAAGCACTTTTACCACGTCTCTCTCCTGCCCCGGCACAGATGGACAGAGACTTGACCAGTTTCACACACATCAACAAGGTCAAGTCCATTCTGACCTGTTGTTGTTGTTGTTATGTGCCGTCGAGTCGTTTCCGACTCATAGTGACCCTATGCACAACAGCCCTAAACCCTGCTCTATCCTGCGCCAACCGCACCGCCTATGACACACCCATCCCGATTACCCCAGTCACCG